>NC_039367.1:118365159-118459607 GCF_003573695.1 Papaver somniferum
AAAAAAAAAAAACGAAAAAATTCTATTTATATATATTTCTAGAATATTTCTTTTACAGAAAATGAAAGATTTTTAATTTGATTTACAAAAGGCGGTATAATCGCAGAATTACAGAAATTTCAGAATTACAAAGATTCCACAATTACAAAAGAAACCGAGAAAAATCTCGCACAAATCAATTTATATATTTCTCTTGAAAATTTGCTTTGTTTCAAATGAGAATGATATCTAACATGGAGAGTAATAGGAGGAAGAATAAGACCTTCCATCAACAGGCTAGTAAGACCTTCCATCAACAGGCTGCATAAGACCTCATTAGGATCATTTCCATGAAAGATGTTTATCGGATGAGACGAAACAAGTTATACAAAGGAAATCAAAACAAAGAAAAACGATTGGAACTTGCAATTAAATGAAAATTTTTGATAAAAAAAATGTATTACAAAGATTTCACAACTACAAAGATTTCAGAATTACAATGTATTAGAATTTCTCTTGAATATTTATTTTGCTTCAAATGATATAATATTATGAGAATGAATGAATGAAAGAGATGACAGAAATGAAAAAATGAATGAAAGAGATGACAGAAATGAAAATATGAATGAGAGAATAAATAAACGCGAAAATTTCGCAGAAACAAAGAGACGCGAACATTTCGCAGAAACGCGAATAAAATTTCGCAGATAGAGGCGAACCTTTATGGCGTACACCCTAGTTCGCGAATAAAATTTCGCAAGAGGAAAATGTAAGACCTGAAGTACATCATAGAAGGGGGTTCCTATTGCATGACTAAGCGAAAAGGTTACACCGCCCCTGGAACCTGAGTCGTGGAGATTTGGGGTCAATAAAGCCCATCCAGGAGAGGTACCTTGGATTTTCAATCTAAGCTTTTGCTTTAGGTTGGACGACTAGGGGTCTCTTCTAAGGAGTGCAGAATATGATCAAGGCGCTGAGGTACACGGTTGAGTCAAGAGTGCCAGGGGCGTCTGGAGCGTACCTTGCCATTCTTGACAAGTCTTGGCTTATACTGCACTCGGCCCGAAGAAAACCCCACTTAGGGTGCAGTCTCGTAACCATAAGCCCTATAGGTAAAAGGGACAAGAGGCTGCGAAAACAGCTGGTTGTTGTTAAGACCGGATGGGAGGAGCTAACCTTGTATGGTATAAGTACGCCTCCTTGAAGGGGAAACCAGGGGGGGATAAGGGTGGCACCCTCCATTAGGGAGATGATAAGTGTCTTAAGACGCAAATGTCATGAGGCTTTTTACTCGCAAGGGTATTAAGACTTGTCATATTTGTGCGACAATCCTGAAGAGGCAATAAAATACTAGAAAAATGATAAGACGAGATCAATGGGTCATTACATGAAAGTGTGAAGACGTCCTGCGATTTCGTCGCAAGACGAAAATGTCATGGGGCTTTATTTTCGCAAGAATATTTAGGCCTGTCATATTGTCGCAACAATCCTGAAGAGGCAATAATACAAAAGAAAAAGTTAAGGCAAGATCAATGGGTTTTTGCATGAAAGTGCAAAGACGTCCTGCGATTTTGTCGCAATGACAAGAGGTGGCAAAATAAGACCTTTAACTAGGAAGGCAAAATAAGACCACATAAGAAAATGAGTAAGCAAGTAAGCTTGCAGGAATGATTATATGTAAGCAAACAAGCTTGCGAATATGTACATGAAAATGAAACTGAGGCAGTGAAAATGCCGCAGACTTTATATTATGATCATACTGTTATGAGATACTAATAGTGCAAGAAAGAGGGAAGATGAAAAACAAGTAAGAACTTGTGAAGAACAATAACTACACGAAGAAGAATGCACACACTAAAGAAAAAGGCAGAGAAATGAAGAATAGAAGCAATTTAGAGCTACATCAATTTTAGACGGCAAAATGAGCTAAGTATCACAAACATTAACTATACATTGCAATAGATAAGCATTCTCATCATACAAGCATCATACAAGCATCATAAAAGCATTGCATAAGCATTTCATGGCATAAAATCGCATACACATTTCATAACATAATCATCACATAAGCATTATATTCGCATAAGTACTTTACAAAACTGTACGGAATAATATTGCAGAATTTCGCAATAATATCGCAGAATTTAGCAGAATTATTCAGGATTATTCAGAATTTCACAGGATTATTCAAGAATTTCGTAAGATTATTCAGAACTTCACAGAATGATTCAAAATTTCGTAGAATGTGTCAGAATTTCGCAGAATATGATTCTTCCGAATGATGTGATTATCTCGCTCAATTATTTCGCACAATTATAAGCAACTTGAAGAGATTCATGAGCACAAAACATGAGACAGAGGCAAAGATAAGAATAAGGAAATAATTCGCACATTCAACATTTTCTCAAGGATTCTACCCTCATTGATAAAGAACAGAGACAACTATGGATTACCAAGAAAACATTTTATGTTCTTTATCTCCTTGGCAAGAATCATTCCCAAAGTGGACGTTCGCTAATGAACAATAAGAATCCTCACCAAAAATGGAGTAATAATTTCGCACGAATAGAGGCAATACTTATTATTCAAGGTCAGATACTTCTTATTTACTTTGCAGAGTTCTTCTTATATTTCGAGGATTAAGTACTTTTTATACTTCATCAAGGATACTTCATACTTCGCATACTTAAAGGGTTGATACTTCTTATTTACTTCGCAACGTTCCAGAACTTCACAAAAGAATAGAGGCAACTACGTACTTTTCAAGTCCGATATTCTTTCGCTCGTTCCTCCAACAACTACAACAAGGTGGATTTTTTCTTAAAGATCGCTTTTCAAGCAATATTCAAGAAAAAAGAGGCAAGATGTAGGATCAGAATCTCGCACAGAAGAATATGCTTGCGAAATTATTAACAACACATCGCGAAGACATCGCAGGATGATTTCAGAAACGACATAACACATGACATCAACTTAAACATGAGAAAAGTGTGATGATCTTGCGAAAATTAGGAATGTTGCGAATGTTACATTTATAAGCTTGCAAAAATACCGCAAGCCAGATCCGAAATTAGGGGAAATGTTAGCTGTACATTAGCTGTCAACCACTATGTAAACACCTATATAAATAGAAAGGCAGGAGAGACAAAGGAGATAGATAATCAGAAAGAGAGACACACTTTAGGAGAGGATACATTCTGTAGAGAGAGAAAGTAGAATTGGTTGTATTATTATTATCTCCTTCTTCTTCCTCCTTCAAGAACCTAAAGCTCCAAATACTCATTAATGGAGTCTCCATGTAATCAAGATGTAATTACAAATAATCATAGTAAAACCTAACCCCGTGGATGTAGATCAAATTGATCGAACCACGTAAACCTTGTGTCTCTTTACAATTTTAGCATTCTTATCATCATTTTTATGTTTAGATCTACAAATTATTAAAAGGGGTGTGTTGTAAGATTTCCTTCAACTACAGTTTCTATTGGCCATCATTGTTCAAAGATAGTCATGCCTTATGTGTTGCTTGTGAACGATGTCAGAAATTAGGAAGTATCTCACGAAGAAACATGATGCCCTTACAACCTATTTTGATTGTGGAATTGTTTGATGTGTGGGGTATTGATTTCATGGGTTCATTTCCTAACTCTGAAGGTATGTTATACATTCTTGTTGTTGTTGATTATGTCTCTAAGTGGGTAGAGGCCATTGCATCCAAAAAAAATGACCATAAAGTAGTTATTTCTTTTCTTAAACAAAACATTTTCTCTCGTTTTGGAACACCTAGAGCAATAATCAGTAATGGTGGTGTTCATTTTTGCAATAGACCTTTTGAATCACTTGTGCGCAAGTATGGAATCACTCACAAGGTAGCAACACCATAACATCCACAAACCAGTGGCCAAGTAGAAGTTTCTAATAGGGAAATTAAGCATATTCTTGAAAAGACTGTTAATCCTACTAGGAAAGATTGGTCTTTACATTTAAGTGATGCTTTGTGGGCCTATAGAACTGCATACAAAACTCCTATTGGCATGTCCCCTTATAGACTTGTGTATGGTAAAGCATATCATCTACCTGTAGAGTTAGAACATCGTGCTTATTGGGCTGTTAAGAAATTGAACTTTGATCTTGATAAGGCTGGCACCCAAAGGAAACTTCAACTCAATGAGTTAGAAGAATTAAGAAATGATGCATATGATAGTGCCAAAACGTACAAAAATAGAATGAAAGTGTGTCATGACAAACACATTTTGCGCAAGTATTTCACACCTGGTCAAAAAAAATTATTGTACAACACTCGTTTGCATCTTTTTCCAAAAAAATTACGTTCTCGATGGTGAGGTCCATTATTGGTACGTACTGTTTTCCCTCATGGAGCCGTTGAAATAGAAAATCCAGCAAACAAGAACATCTTCAAGGTCAATGGTCAGAGATTGAAACCATTTCTGGAGTATCTTCCACCAGAAGTTGAGACCATGGACTTGGACGACCCCGTCTATGTGGATTAAACTGGTCCACCTCTGTACATACATACGGATTAAAAGTCCATTCTCTTTCCCTTTTCTTTTTCTTTTTCTTTTTGCATATTTTTATGTGTGCTAACCAAACTTTTTGTCTTATAGTTCTATATCTTGTTGGTTGCTTTTAAAAGCATTCATCCACTTCTGGTTTAGCACCATCCTTTTTGCATCTGGTAATCTCTTCCCTTAAAATCTACTCTGCGTTGTTCTCCTGGTATGTTGTTTTAATTTTGCCTATATGTTGAAACATTGAGGACAATGTTTAGTTTAGGTTTAGGGGAGTATTTTTCATATAGAGTTTTTAGTCTTGTGCATTTATAAAAAAAAAAAATCAAAATTTTCAAAAATCTTTGTAAATATTTGCATAAAACCTCCAACTTTTAGAGATCTTAGAGTCGCTAGAAACTTCTAGATATGTTTACATAGAGTCTGACCGAAATAACTGAACTTGGAAGTACTGGAGAACACAATCGGGTTTCTTAGTTGTTAGAGCGTTAAAGTTGGATTTAACCATGACGGTGGGAGAATTAAGTGAATTAGGTGCTGCAAAGATATTTGGTAGTAGAATTGTGATCACCCTTAGTGGAGACTACCTATTTTACATCAAGCAAGGCACCGACCTTCATTTTTTGTGACTATCTAAAAAGTCCTTTTAGAGTGTGTGTCACCGTACGTAAATTCCGGGTAGGAATGGTGAGCTACCCAACTTCGCACCACTTTCAGCACTATTTTTGTCAATCATGAGGATGACATCTAAAGATGAAAACTCCTTCTTGTAGTTTGATTTGCAGTTAGCACCATTCTCTCTCACTCGACAACATCAACAGATCCATAGAAACACATCATCATCAACGAGCAGAGCAACGTCAGATTCTATGAAGAAAATTGAAGATAGTCCAAGGTTTACATGCAACAATGCAAGGAAAAGTAAAATGTTCCTATATATTACAAAGAACAAAATTCTATACACATTTGAAGAGGTATTTTACAAGAGCAAAGAAAAGAAAATAAGATGAGAATTAGTGGAATTTATGAAATCAAGACAATACAAGTTGTGAAGAATTGAGTGATAAAGTCTTTCATCCATGGCTTTAGTATTTTCATTATTATTTTGTTATTTTCGGTGTGATTGTAATCAAAAAAAATAAAATAAATAATACATATATATATATATATATATATTACAGTTTGTTTCTAGTTTTGTTTAATAAACACCATGGTAAATAAGAAGAATTTAAGAGGAAAATTCAAGCAACAAGGAAATTGAAGAGAAGAATTAGAAATTGTCAAGGTTCTAAGAAGTTCAGGAGTTCATCATCAACAGTTGGAGACCGAAGATCGAAGACATTTCTATAAATGTTGTGAGAGTGGTGTTGATTTCCGGTCACATGTGAAGATAAGTGAGTACTCCCATCCTTGCTAATGGTTGATTTCCTTTCTTAGAGATCATCAGAAAAGATTCTTTTTGTCCACAATTTTGTGGAGTCTCCAGAAATTATTTCGGAAGGTTTTCCTTCCCACCATTCAACGTGTGCGGGATTTCTCTCTTTATTCCTGTCTGCACACATGAGAGACTAAAAAAACGGTCTTTTTGAGTGTAATTATCATAAAACCCTATTGGTGAGGCAGAAGTCAAGGTTTGTGATCACTCTCGAAACAAAATTCTTTCATATGGTATGGTTATCTCTCGCTCAACTCTTAAGGATGAGAATGCGTTCTTTGGTATTTCTAACTTCGTGTTACTAGCATGCAGAAACTCTATGTCCTCATAGCTCCTTGGATGCTTATGACTCTATTACGCTCTGAAGTTGGAGAAGGTTTTGTGGGTACACCTCTGGTAAACCCTCACGAGACTACAACTCGTCCACTAGGGACACCTAGGGGTTTAAAAGCTTAGTGCATACGCTAAATGCATTCGAGAGACCAGCGACAGTGGTATAGTTAGGATTTCCTAATTTCTGTTTCACTTGAGGACAAGTAAAATTCAGGTTTGGGGATATTTGATGAGTGCCAAATAATGCATATTTATACACCTTTTTATTGGCATTTAACTCATCTTTTGCGCTTTAAAATCATATATTATCCCAAATTCTGTGTTTTCATTGTTTTCAAGAATAAATATTTTTACTAATTAATTTTGTGTTTTTAGGTACTAAATAAAGCTTGGAGGAATTAAGGAGCCAAAAGAAGCGGGGAATTCATTACAATGGAAGAAAGACAACAAAAATCCCGCTAGAAAGCAGTGAAGAATATCTTTTGCACCTCATCCGCAAGTGAAGAATGTTGTTTTCACGTCTCAAAACTAGAAGTGGGCTTGGGATATTATCTTTGAAGAAGACATGGGCTTAAAATAAATACAAACCCAAACCCGTTTCTATTGTGAGCCGTCAGATTCAAGCCAGTTGTTCAACATCCGACGTCATTTCTTCATGATACATCAGATTTGCTACACCTGCCCAACACCCTAACACCTACCATTTCTTCCCTTAGTCGAACATAAGCCAAACACCACCTTCACTTCACTCTTCTCTTCCCGACAAAACCAGTACCTTCACTTCACCTCCCCCCATCAATCACCTCCATCTCCGACCAACTCTGAGCACGACCAACCTATCATCCATCCTTTGCAATCAATCAACCTCTTGGCCTCTATCTATCTCCATCATATCTTCTTCTCCACATTAGTAACCCTAGAAGCTAGGGTTGGGAGAGATAAGGCTAGGGTTATCCTCAATAACCAAAAACAAACATCAAATCAAGTGGCAGAGAAGAAATTGCAGAAAGGGTTTGTCGGAAAACACGAATTAAGTGAGTGGTTGTTCTATAATTTTATCAATTCTAGTTTTTGAGAAGAAATTGATGTATAATAGGGCAACTGTTATGTAACAAAACATCCAATTTTAGTTGGACCAACTAGTTATCTTAATTTTATTGTGTTTTAATCATCTTAATCATGTTCTAAATTACTTTGCTTGGGTTTAGATGAAACCCTAACTCTCTACTATGTTATTCATGTTGTTTATGTTACTCTTAAATGATTAAATTGTTCTAGGATAGGTTCAATCTTAATGATTCAATGCTTTGCGTTCACAGTGTATGCCATATATCCATTGTAGTCAGGATAAAACTGTGTTGATTGTGCTGCAGCTCATGCCTTAGAGACTTGTTTATGGGTGAAAACTATTTCTGCCGGTTTTGGTAATTTGGGGTGTGTGGATGAGAAATGAATCTAAACCCTAAAAAAATGCACTGCACGGGAGTGCTTGTGATTCGAGAAATCAATCTGTACAACTCCGGCCTAAACCAAGAAATGGCCATTCTAGACTTGCTTCGGTCACAAAGTGAAGGACATGGGGTTGATCTTAGGGAGGGGAGCGAAGAAGGTGTTGAGATTGTGAAGGTGTTGGCTGTGTATGACTTGTATCAGAAAGCTGAACTGGCTTGCAGAATGTAAGCTATCAGTTCTGGTGTTTGGATACGGCAATATCAACACTTGGTTTCTGTTGTCTTGTCTTGTTTGAAAATAGGGAGGAGAACCTATTTATACAAGTCGTTGAGACTAACCCACGTCTCTCATGGGAAGTGGAGAAAGTGGAGTGATGAAGTAGTGGAGTTGCATGTGTTAGTGTTACACGATCAGTCTTGCCCACTTCTCCCATCATCACTATCCGTCCATGACTTCCTGACACGTTCTTGTGATGGCGCGTTGTCCGCTGCACGCTGTAAACCGCCAGACCAATACCCCAGTATGTATCCCCCAGTTTGTGACATGATTGATGTCTCGAGTTTGTGGATCGTGGGACCCACAGAAAGCAGCATGTGATGCTAGATTAAATAACTAAGTTATTTAGGAAGTCGATACTTGTGAAGTAGTGTCTGTATTCTATGCAAGTAATGCATCGAATATACTCATCATGTATGAAGCATCGCTGTTTGAGCGTCTTAAAATAGCTTCATGTACAGCCTACTTCATGTGATGGTTTGGTGGTTGCGCAAGCAAGTCCTGACTTGGCCGACCACATGGTGTGGTAGAGTGGCGGATGATAATCACCACGACACCTCATTGACCAGTTAACTCCTGACCAGGGTTGTATAACCAAGCAGGTGAAGTTGAACGGACGAGATGATCTTTGAGACATTCATCTACGACCGTTAGTGGAATTAGGGTTTGTGAAGAGGTACGCAAGCATCACTCTTCATCTTGGTCGAAACCAAGCTCGGGACGCAATTTTGGCCAGGCCGATTGTGCATGCGTGTAAACGGCATGCCGATATAGGCGCCTATACCTTGCTGCCCCATGAATGCGTGATCTGGACCGCTCAATCTGTCCGGTAAAGAGGAGCGGCTAGGATCGATTTGTGACAGAAATTTTGTTCCGCAAAGGCCGCGCGACAAGCCTACTTCGGGCGCGTGTTTCGAGACGACCAAGCTTGGTCGGTCTTGGACGATCAATCCGGCGTGCAGACAGCGGGCTGGTGTCCGCCAAAGTTGAGTGGTCGAGATTAGTTTGCAATTGGGAGGTGTGACCACGCCTAGTTTTGGCGTGCGAATTGAGGCAACCAGGCATGATAAGCTTTGGACGATCGGGTGTGAAGATAGATGGGTCCATAGTGATCATGTTGATGCTCACCGTACCTGCTTAGTCTACTCCTAAACCCTTCATCCGATCAGGAGAAGATGGACGCTCGTGATCGCAACACAAGCCCTAATTAGGGTTTTGCCGACCTTGCGTCATGCCTTGTTTGGACGCACGAATTGGGATGACCAACCATAGTTGGTCCTGACCGATTGGTCATGTATGTAGGCGGGCCCATGGTGTTTGTGTTGACATGCTCTGGGCCCTTTGAATCTATACCTACACTCTCCATCTATGCCTGCGAAGATGGATGGTTGAGACCGATTTGCGACACATGTAATGTGCCGCAAACCCTAATTTAGGGTTTCACGTCTGCGCTGCTTTGGTTGGACGTATTAGCAAGCTATGCTACCCTTTTGGGGAGGCCGACCATGCGGGACCCAAATTGGGTCGGTGGTGAATACTCCAACACCTTCATGGGGGTTATGGATCCGATCTAAGCCATCCAATCATGCTGGTGAAGTTGGATGGTCGTGATCGTTTCTGAGACTGATACGGACAGTCCAGATGCTCGATCGGGATAGTATAACACTCCGAGTGTTATAGCCTGTACGGGTATTTTGTACATGCCTCCTTATTTAATGCTTGGATATTCGTGTTGCTCTTCTGAGAGCGATCACTCAGTCGTCATGCCGCACCAATAATGAGAATGGAGTAGTACAGGAAATACAAGGATGGTCATGCATTAATTGGTAATGCTATAAGTTTATAGTGAAGAAGTATTCTCCACTTTATCATTGGCTTTATCCTTTGCAGGATGTTAGCGCATAGTTTTGGCTTTTACAATTTTATCCTTAAATGAAAATCCACCATCAACATTAAGTCCCCTGCCTAGCACATAATGGTTACACTATTGTGGGGTAGGTATGAGATGGTGACATACATATGTGAGAAAGACAAGATAAAGGAAGCTTACCCGAAAGAATTTTGACCGACCGCTAGTAATTATTCATGTAAACACCGTCGTGCAAACATGGAATCCTTTGGTGGGACCGAATTCTTTCCTTGGATGTTTGATTCAAAAGAAGAATCCAAAAAGAGGAATCCTTTTTCTATTGGGATTCTTCCAATTTTTGTCTATAAAAGGGCCGACCCCTTTTTTTTCTTTTCTCACGATTTTTTTTTTTGTGGAACTCCCGCTCGTGACCTTCAGCCGCCGATCATGCCGTTGTTGCCGCCGGAGCTTGCCGTCGCCGTCCGTCCGCAGTAAGGTAAGCTTCCCTTTTCTTTTTTTTTTAGGAAAAAACCCTAATTTCTTAGGAAAACCTTTTGCAAGATATATCATGATTAGTTCTTCCACCGAAATTGATAGCAAAAACTCCAAATATTTGCTAGGATTGCTTGGTCGTGAATCCATGAATACGTTGTTTTTGCTTCCTTTTCATCGTTGCATGAAAACCTAGCTTTTTAGGTTGTAGCTTGGAAAGAAGTTTGGCTTGAATTTCGTAAACACGATTCCCATGAATATAAGAAAATCGTGCTATAATACGTGCACATGAATGCGGCCCATCGTGTGTGTTTGATTGAACGCGGGTTCCACCGCATATGCCTGACCGAAAGTCGACCTTATACCAGCCTTGCTTCCTCGACCAACACCGGTTTTGTGATTTGAGTAATACCAGTATTGTATGTTGTCATGGCTTAATGCCAGCCTCGTTTGGATCCAATACCATCCTTGTGACTTGATGAATGTCGGACTTGTAAATTGATCAATACCGGACTTGTGACTTGATGAATGCCAGATTGTAAATTGATCAATACCGGACTTGAAACTTGAGAAATACCAACCTTGTGACTTCGTCCTTTGCTGACGTGGCCCAATACCAGACTTGTGACCTTGACCGGCTCTGACTAATACGGATTTGACATGACCCAGTACCAGCCTATTAACATGATATCGATTTTTCTTGCGTGGCCCGATACCTGCTCGACTACGTGATATCAACCTCATTTGGGGGTATTAGCCCTGGCTTTGTAGAATTGACCAACGGTTTCATTTCTTGACGTGGCTCAATACTGATGTTTGGACCCAATACCAGCCTTGTGTACTCCAACGTGAATGTGTGTTATGTCGTGTGACTACACATCTCATGCGTTTTTATACAAGCACTGACTTTCTCGTCTTTTGTAGGATGAACAAAAAGACTCCTATTGAAATGCCTTCTGAAGATAATGCTGGTGCCAAGTCATGGACTGTTAACAGCTTCAAAGATATGCCGAACATAGATGATGAGTTGTTCACTGTGCCTTTTCCGAACATTAGGAAACATCCTAGTCACAAGATAGTCCTGATCTCTGGTTCAAAAAATATGGAAGCTGATCCATCCTCTTCTTCAGGACTTGTGATGAGGTTCTGTCTTCGGAGAAATGAATATCCTCCTTCACCTATTGACTTCAAGATTTGTCACACTCCGCTGGGCTCTTACGAAGGATGGATGAGACGCATGCTGAGTAATAAAAAGATTAAGGCTAATTTAGTTAAGGCGCAAATCCTTGATGCGGTCATGGCGTCCGCCACTCTTCAGATTAAGAAAGATGATGCAGGATTGATCACTTTCATTTCTCGGTGGCGTCCTTCTACTCATACATCTATATGCATATGGGAGAGATGACCATTTCTCTGGAAAGTGTGGCTGCGTTGATGAACCTGCCTGTTGCTGGAAGCTTCTTTTACAAACTTACTGATGCAGAACGTCGGTCTTATAATGCTATACTTCGAAAGGCGGGAGAATTCGATGATCTGGAGAAGGAGAAGAAAGACACGAAATGCTTTTACACTTGGTGGGTGTCGGAGTGGTCTCCTGCAGACCCGAAACCCGGTCAGGAGTTGAAAGACGAGCTCAGCGTGATTGCATTCCTGTCATTGTGGTTATCCAGAGACATATTCGACTACGGTTCTGTAAGAAAGACCATATGAGGCGACCTTGTTATGTTTGCTATAAGGCTGGCAAAAGGTGAGGTCCTTCCCCTAGGTGCCTTGTTTCTTGGATCACTGTATTCTTATCTAGAAGCCTTAGCGACGGACATGCATGCTTCCAATGGGGATAAGAAGGTGGATTCCCATATCCACATTGCTTTCTTCAGGCGTTTTTATGGGAACATTTCAAAAGCTATGCTCCTGTTCCCGCAACTTCACTCAGCAGTTTGTATGGTGGTTCGAGAATACTCCGTTGGCAGAAGAGACGTCCTAAAACCGGTGTGAAGCTCGTGGATGTCTTCGAAAATGTGTCCTCCATAGATTTTCGTCCATGAGTGCCGATCCACCCTTCCATTGTTCAGCCAAATACTTTTGCTACTGTTCTTGATGTCGTGTTGCGTACTGATGCTGAAACCGCAAGTCTAGGAGAACTCATTTACTTGCGAAGCTGCACTCCGGGATATGTCCCGTCTTTATTTGACGAAGAATTTACCGTGACTCCGTACAATATTTACAGGGCTGCTCGGAAAATGGGATTTGACCAGGGTGTTCCATTTTTTCGTCCGTTGAAGGCTCCAAAAGAACTTTTCCCAGACATTCTTAATGCTGACACATTTTCGTCAGTGCAGAGTCTTCCTTTCTGGCCTATCGGAAGAAAACCAGCGGTAACCGACAGGTATAAGGAATTTCGGAGGGAGCAATTGTTGACCTTTCATAAATTCTCGGAGGAGGTTGTGACAGATTCCCGTGGCAAACCATCTTCTGACATTTTGAAGGAGCATTTTCGGTTGAAACCACTCCCAGGTAAACGAACCAGAGCTGATGACTGCAGTCACCAAGCAGGAGTGAGGTCTAAGAAGCAGGCATGTGGTTCGGTGATCCTCAATTCCTCCAATATGCAGGTATTTTAAATTTCTTTCTGTTTGATCCCTTGGTTTCGTTCTTCCTGAGCAACTTTCACAAAAGGTAATACTTTGTTGGCAATTAGGGAATCTCGAAAGAAAATACTTTCGCAAGACTGGCTCGTAGTCATAACGAGAGGTCTGGCGATATTGGTCTTCATGAGAAGTCTGGCGATGCTGGTCTTCATGAGAAATCTGGCGATGCTGGTCTTCATGAGAAGTCTGGCGATGCTTTCAAGGAGAGGTCTGGTGATACTGATCCTCTTCAAGATAATGACAAAGATGGTGCAAGCTCGACTGAACGGAATGTCTCCCCAAGTGGTAACCTTAGTGAGCTTGTAGACGAGGTCGTGACGGAAATCAGCATTCAGAGTGAAGTGGACATCCGGAGGAATGCAGGAGAGGCAACATCTGCTAATGCTGAGGCGTATCCCCTTAAAGATCTTCCTGAGTAGGTTCCCAGTGATAAGGCAGTCATGGTGACTTCTTATGAAATGCCTCTTGCACCTGACAAGGTTCCTGATGAAGTATTGGCAAGGCAACCTGTTGTTCCTGGGGATATCTTCGATCCTCCCTTTGATACCCCTCATGCAGGTCATGTGTTGGTTGGGGGATTCAGTGTGCCGAATCAGTTCGAGGAGTTATACACTGTGATATGGAAGAAGCACTGCCACATTGCTACCACTACGAAGCTCAAAAGTCGCCTTGCATTGGTCAATCGCATCCAAGAAGCTTTATTCTCCATTCACAGGATGAGCGTCACGACCGGTCACAGCGTTTCTGAGGAGGTGATTGAAGACTGGAAGTGCCACCGGGACGTGTTTGTGAAGTACGACTTCAACGCTCCTTGGTTCTTCAAAGGGTTCTCTGAAATCCAGGAGCTTCAGAAATTACAAGACGAAGCTCCTTCTGCAGACTGTATTGCTCGCCAGGAAGAAGAGGTTAAAAAGTTGTCTAAGGAGTTGAATCTGAAACAGGCCGCACTCCAAAGGATGAAAGCTGTTCTTGCTCAGAAGGATGAGTTGTTGCTGAAGGACTTTCCTTGAAGTATTCGTGTCGCCTACTTGTGTTCTTTCTTTAGATGCTTTTGAGTGATTGTGAGGATTTCTTTTCACAATTTGATTTCAGGTTTTGAACTAATAGGTGGTTGAATTTTGAATTGGTTTTTGAGATAGTTTTGTGAACAATTGATTTTCTGAAAGAGATTATTCTAAATAGAATTTGCATCTTGGTTACGAATGATTATACATGTCACATGAAATTGTAAACATCGTGTGAACAGGAAACAAACATGATGTTTGATCATCGAATCTCTTTCTCTGTGTGTGGTATGTCAAGTCCCTAGTAAACTCTAAAACTATCTTTGTCGTAAAATTGTTTGATAGAATTTACTTGCTCTTTGGAGCCTCATTTGCACGAAACTGAATCTTCCCGAGCAACCTCTCCAAGGAAATCGTCTGCACTAATTTTCAGAGAGGGAAATCTACTCTCCTGAATTAAGATTCTTCTGAACAATGCGTTTCAAGGCGTTGCATTCACTGGTAGGGTGGTGAAGGAACTGGTGATAATGACAATATCTCGGATCCATTATTTCTGGATCGGTCGTTGGACGCTATACAGGTGGCAGCTCCACCTCTCCGTTTCGTACCCACGCCTCCAACATCTCCAAAATCTTTTTCATTGGGAACGGGAAATGCAGGTACCTTGAGTCTAGTTTTTCTTGCGCCAGTGGACGTCGTGACATCTCTATGTGGCTTTCATGTGAAGCACGCTTCGGATACGGAGTTGGAAGACCAGCATGTGTCATCATATCCGCGGCTCGCTTGACTGGGTGACGGAATGCGGAAGGCATTGTAATATCACTGCTGAGTGAATGAGTTGAATGCTCCCATCCGCCACACTCACACGTCCTTTGGTTGATTTCTCCCTCCTCGATCATTTCTTCACTTGGCTGAAAGGTCGCTGTAGATTGGGAAGTTTTCTGAGCTTCGACAAGAGTCTTGAGATATAAATCTTCCAGCAAGGCTCCGTAAGCTGTAGGCTCCCTTTCTTTATCCGACAGATGTTGTGGCATCCCGGACAAGTCTTTTCTTCTACGGAGTTGTCCCGAGTCTCTGTTTCCAGTTGGACCATGTTGTTCGTCTCTCCTAAGTCCCCTTTGGCTACGCACTCTCTCTGTATCTCCACTGGTAAAGGCATGACTTTTAGATAAGGATTCAGCATTTCTTGATTTGTCTGGGTAAATGCTTGCCGATGTTTCTTGTAATTGAGTTGTTATATCATTCAAAAGGCGGAAGGTTTCGCTCTGCCTTCTAGCGATACCAACTTGATTTGCAAGGACATCCTCCAGCATTCTAGCCACACTTCCCATGATATCTGAATCATTTATGGTTTCCAAAGAATCTAGCGGGTGAAGATACATCGTGAGATGAAGACCGAAGATGAATAGGTTAATGATTGAATCGAAACCAAGATCTATCCCCAAAATTGAGAAGGTTGGAATGAATATTGAGAATTCAATTTTGCAACCGAGAGATTAATCTCCCACTGTGGTCGCTAATTGTTTATGGGTGAAAACTATTTCTTCCGGTTTTGGTAATTTGGGGTGTGTAGATGAGAAATGAATCTAAACCCTAAACAAATACACTGCACGGGAGTGCTTGTGATTCGAGAAATCAATCTGTACAACTCCGGCCTAAACCAAGAAATGGTCGTTCCATACTTGCTTCGGTCACAAAGTGAAGGACATGGGGTTGATCTTAGGAAGGGAAGCGAAGAAGGTGTTGATATTGTGATTGTGTTGGTTGTGTATGACTTGTATCAGAAAGCTGAACTGGCTTGCAGAATGTAAGCTATCAGTTCTAGTGTTTGGATACGGTTGTATCAACACTTGGTTTCTGTTGTCTTGTCTTGTTTGAAAATAGGGAGGAGAACCTATTTATCCAAGTAATTGAGCCTAACCCACGTCTCTCATGGGAGTGGAGAAAGTGGAGTGATGGAGTAGTGGAGTTGCGTGTGTTAGTGTTACACGATCAGTCTTGCCCACTTCTCCCATCATCACTATCCGTCCATGAATTCCTGACACGTTCTTGTGATGGCGCGTTGTGCGCTGCACGCTGTAAACCGCCAGACCAATACCCCAGTATGTATCCCCCATTTTGTGACATGATTGATGTCTCGAGTGTGTGGATCGTGGGACCCACAGAAAGCAACATGTGATGCTAGATTAAATAACTAAGTTATTTAGGAAGTCGATACTTGTGAAGTATTGTGTGTATTCTATGCAATTAGTGTATCGAATATACTCATCATGTATGAAACATCGTTGTTTGAGCGTCTTAAAATAGCTTCATGTCCGGCCTACTTCATGTGATGGTTTGGAGGCTGCGCAAGCAAGTCCTGACTTGGCCGACCACATGGTGTGGTAGAGTGGCGGATGATAATCACCACGACACCTCATTGACCAGTTAACCCCTGACCAGGGTTCTATAACCAAGCAGGTGAAGTTGAACGGACGAGATAATCTTTGAGACATTTATCTGCGACCGTTAGTGGAATTAGGGTTTGTGAAGAGGTGCGCAAGCATCACTCTTCAGCTTGGTCGAAACCAAGCTCGGGACGCAATTTTGGCCAGGCCGATTGTGCATGCGTGTAAATTGCATGCCGGTATAGGCGCCTATACCTTGCTGCCCCATGAATGCGTGATCTGGACCGCTCAATCTGTCCGGTAAAGAGGAGCGGCTAGGATCGAATTGTGACAGAAATTTTGTGCCGCAAAAGCCGCACGACAAGCCTAGTTCAGGCGCGTGTTTCGAGACGACCAAGCTTGGTCGGTCTTGGCCGATAAGTCCGGCGTGCAGACGGCGGGCTGGTGTACGCGCCTATACTTTACTATCCCATAGAAACGTGATCTAAGCCACTCAATTTGTCCGGCAAAGTTGAGTGGTCGAGATTAGTTTGCAATTGGTAGGTGTGACCACGCCTAGTTTGGGCGTGCGAATCGAGGCAACCAGGCATGATAATCTTTGGTCGATCGAGTGTGGAGATAGATGGGTCCACAGTGATCATGTTGATGCTCACCGGACCTGCTTAGTCTAGTCCTAAACCCTTCATCCGAGCAGGAGAAGATGGACGCTCGTGATCGCAACACAAGCCTTAATTAGGGTTTTGTCGGCCGTGCTTCATGCCTTGTTTGGGCGCACGAATTGGGACGACCAACCATAGTTAGTCCTAACCGATTGGTCATGTATGTAGGCGGGCCCATGGTGTTTGTGTTGACATGCTCTGGGCCCTTTGAATCTATATCTACACCCTCCATCTAAGCCTGCGAAAATAGATGGTTGAGACCGATTTGCGACACATGTAATGTGCCGCAAACCCTAATTTAGGGTTTCACGTCCGCGCTGCTTTGGATGGACGTATTAGCAAGCTATGCTACCCTTTTGGGGAGGTCGACCATGCGGGGCCCGCATTGGGTCGGTGGTGAATACTCCAACACCTGCCTGGGGTTATGGATCCGATCTAAGCCATCCAATCATGCTGGTGAAGTTGGATGGTCGTGATCGTTTCTGAGACTGATACGGACAGTCCATATGCTCGATCGTGCTAATATAACACTCCGAGAGTTATAGCATGTACGGGTATTTCGTACATGCCTCCTTATTTAATGCTTGGATATTCGTGTTGCTCTTCTGAGAGCGATCACTCAGTCGTCATGCCGCACCAATAATGAGGATGGAGTAGTACAGGAAATACAAGGCTGGTCATGCATTAATTGGTAATGCTATAAGTTTATAGTGAAGAAGTATTCTCCACTTTATCAGTGGCTTTATCCTTTGCAGGATGTTAGCGGATAGTTTTGGCTTTTACAATTTTAGCCTTAAATGAAAATCCACCATCAACAAAACTGTTGTTAATCCCTTGACTAGTTGTGCTTAATTAGACAGTTAGTGCTCCGGATTGATACTTTAGTTGTGATCGAACTATCTATTGGTGAAACACCTTAGGTAAGTGGTAGACTTGACACTTCTCCCTTATCTGTCACAAGGACAAGAGTAATGTAATTAGCTGAATATGTATGGTGTGAGTTAGTGGTGGATTTGACAATCCTAGTACCTTCATTCTCAGTGTTCACACCCTGTGTTATTTGCATCTTTTACTTCTATTTACTTTTTGTTGTAATCCTCACCAACATCTCATCGTTTCGACACAAACAAAGCCCATTTTGTGTTACTTATCATTGAATTAGTTTTCAGTAAAGTTTTAGAATCACTTCTACACCCATCTTGTCTCTGTGGGATCGACCTGTATTTGCTCTGTCTCCAATAGACGATGTGCACTTGTAGTTTGACATAGTCGTAGGATTCTTTCAAGTCCTACCACTTCCTATCATAGATCTGTATAATTTTTTATCTACTGATTTTTCTCCTGGATTTGATTGAAGTTTTTCGGTAGTTGGCATTGGTGTCGCCATAGGAGTTGCACTTTTTAATTTGAAACCAAATTCCTTGCATATTTTTCTTGAGAGAGAAGAATATTGTCTTTTTTTGTTGTATTTGCAAACCAAGAAAATGTGATAATTCTCCAAAATTACTCATTTAGAATTCTCCACTCATAAGATTCATAAATTCATCTGTTAGAGATTTTGAGGTGGATCCGTAGATGGTGTCATCTATATATATTTGAGCTATAAGAACATTTTTTTCATTCCATTTAGTTAAAAGTGTCTTATCAGCACCTCCTCTAGAGAATCCTTTTTGAAGTAAAAAGGATGTTACTTTATCATACCAGGCTCTTGGAGCTTGTTTTAGACCATACAAGGACTTTTTGAGCTTAAAGACATGATCCAAATAATGGATCTTCGAACCCTTTTGGTTGAGAAACAAATACCTCTTCTTTTAGATCTCCATTAAGGAATGCAGATTTAATATCCATTTGTTAGAGTTTAATCTTAAGATGACAAGCATAAGCAAGTAGTAATCTAATAGACTCTAAACGAGCAACAAGAGCAAAAGTTTCATAAAAGTCAATACCTTCAATTTGAGAATATCCTTGAGAAACGAGTCTGGCTTTGTTTCTGACAATTGTTCTGAATTCTTCTGACTTGTTATTGTAGATCCACTTTGTTCCGACAATGTTAATCCTGTTGAATTAGGCACAAGCTCCCATACTTCTTGTCTTTTAAACCGATTAAGTTCTTCGAGCATTGAGTTTACCCAGGCAGGTTCACTGAGAGCTTCTTCAATATTTTTCGGTTCTATTGAAGATAGAAAGCATGTGTAGTGACAGACATTTTGAAGTTTTCTTCGAGTCATAACTCTAGCATTGGCATCTCCAATGATATCTTCAGACGAATGTCTTTGATGTACCCACTTAGCAGGCTTTTGGAAAATATTCTCGGTATCATTGGGTTGTTCAACAATACTTTCATTGTCATATTTATCATTAGTGTCACTAACTAGAGGAACAATTGATGGTTCTTTTTCAGTCTGTTTTTATTTGATAACAGTTTCAGAGGGAGGTAGTTCTGAAATATGATTGTCTTGACTGAAATCGCTAATGTCATCAATAACCACATTAATTGATTCCATGTTGACTTTTGTCCTCAGGTTATATACCCGGAAAACACGGCTATCAGAAGCATATCCTAGGAAGATTCCTTCATCACTTTTGGAATCAAACTTTCCTCTATGTTCTCTGTCTTTGATAATATAGCATTTGCTTCCGAAAACCCTTAAATAACTTAGAGTGAGTTTTCTTCCATACCATAACTCATAAGGAGTATTAAGAGTTTTAGATCTTAAATAGACCCTATTTATAAGGTAACATGCTGTAAAAACAGCTTCCCCCCAGAAGGTTAATGGTAATTTTTTATTGTGAAGCATTACTCTTGCCATTTCTTGAATATTTCTATTCTTTCTCTCAGCTACACCATTTGCTTGAGGTGTAATAGGGGCAGATAATTGATGACTAATTCCAAGTTCAATGCAGTATTCATATACTTTTGCATCCTTGAATTCTATACCACGATCGCTTCTTATTCTTTTAAGTTTGCGACATTTGCTCATTTTGTATCCTACTCACAATGATTTTGAACTCCTCAAGGGTATCATTCTTGTGTTTCAAGAAGGAAAACCACGTGAAACGTGTGTATTCATCTACCATTACTAAAGCATATTTATTTTCTCTAACAGTAGCTTGTTGAATTGGACCAAACAGATTCATATGAATTAGATCGAGAGGAGAACGAGTGGCTATGTCTCGAGAAAGTTTGTGGGGGGAATTTTTCCTTGCTTACCCTTTTGACAAGCACCACATACACCTTCTACTTTAGTTTTATCTTTGGAACACCTCTGACAAGTTCACGGTTAATGAGCTTACCAAGCATTCGGTAGTTAACATGACCAGAACGTTCATGCCATAAATAGGTTGAATCAACCTTAGTCAGGTTACAGTATAAAACTGACTGTATATCGAGTAGATAACAGTTGTTCATACTTCTTCGTCCTCGAAAAATAATTTTTCCGGACTTGTCTTCAATATCACAACCTTTCATATTGAAGATGACTTTATGACCTTTATCACAAATTTGACTTACTGAAAGAAGATTAGCTTTCATTCCTTTAACATAAACAACATCATGAATTTCGGGAATACCTGGAAGATTTATAGTACCTTTCTTGTTGATTAGACTGCTACTCCCATCTCTAAATGTTACCAATCCTCCCTTGTAGTCTTCAGTCTTTGTGAACCATGAAAGATCACCAGTCATGTGTCTGCTACATCCACTATCTAGAAACCATTGGAAAGGTGAAGTTGTTTTGAGTGCAAAAGCTCATATACATTGCTCACCAGATTTAGGATATCTTGTTAGGTCTTTATATAATCCCATGACACGTTTAATCAGATGTTTCGCAAGGCAAATTTTCTGAGTTAAACATTTCCATCCCTTTTTGAAGAATTTTCTGGTCAGTTCTAGATGTCTGGATGTTGATTTTGAACATTTTTGAGATTCTCCCTTAGTAGGGTTATCTACGTTTTTGACCAGTCCTCTATCAATCATGACACTACTAATTTCGTTAGTAAATGACTGGTTCTGTTCAACTTGTTTATCTAACATCCTGACAAGAGCAGAGTAATACTCTTCAGCGTCTTTTTGAAGATCACTTAAAATCTTTAGAACGTTAACTGAATCGCCCATGGGATTCAATTCTTATAGGTTGGATCGCACCAAACACAGATTGTTAGATCTTTTCGTGTTTGCCTGCTCCGATACTAATTGAAAAGACGAGGGTACCCAAATATACCTCAATCTAAAACTTTTCCACCTATGAGTCCTTTCTCCGAAAGTGATTGTATAGACTGAGTCAAGACAATACAACTAATCGGTTCACACTTCGTGTGATCGTCTATGGATACGAGATTGAGACAATACGACGACAAGATAACTTGTGTGATTGACTATGGATACAAGATCGATACAATACAACAACGAAGTATGTTTACTTGATAATAGGTTCGGACTTAACCAAACTCTAAGGATTGTCTATCAAGTAAAATAGGAATTAACGTTTGTGTAATTTACTTTAAATTATAATAACAACAATTATAATTGCAGAAAATAAAAGTAAATGACACAGCAAGATTTTGTTAACGAGGAAACCGCAAATACAGGAAAAACCCCGGGACCTAGTCCAGAATTGAATATTCTCATAATTAAGCTGCTATACAAAATCAAACCAACTTTGTATATTTGAGACCAAGCAACTAAACCTATAGTTCACCTAGTTTCCTCAGTATCCTTGCGCCTCCAACTTGTTAATAAGTCACGCACTTAGAACAATTCCTTTAGTTCGTATTCCAAACAGTAAAGGAACAACAAATTTGTTCGGTAACAACTCTTTTCAAACAACGTGATTTGAGTTTGACAAAGTCTCTTACGTTTAACCAATAAACTCCTTTGTCGGGTCCTCAGATCAATCTCTCAACAACTACCGAAGTAATTGTTAGACTATACAATCAATACTGTTAATCACAAATAAGTGTATTGATGTCGATCTACTCAACTAAACCGATTATAGTTGGATCGCTTTCCAGCCGAAACAAGTATTGTGTACACCAAATATTATGAAACCAAAAAGTCTTCTTGTCTTCAAATCTTCTTTAATCTTCAATCAGCACCTGAACACAATCAACTTGAATCTCTTGTGATAAATCACAAACAGTACAGAGTCTGTTAACGTTGGGTTATCACAAGACGTCTTTAGATCTACAAACAGTCTAAAGATCCTCGTCAAAACTTCGATCTAGTTTGAGTGAATCTTATATCAGAAGTGAAGATTCTCAAGCATAAACAAAGTAGGTGCAATCAAAGTTCAACAACCGTTAGTCAATCAAATCAATCGAAAAATAATAATAAACTGCAATTATCTAGTTTCCCACCAACGGTATTAATATAGCTTCTCAATCCCAAAGAAGTCTTTAAACTGAGCGGCCGTAAGAGATTTCGCCTAATTAGGTTACTTTCCTCTCCGAATAGGCGGTTCCACCAGTAACAACACAACTAGGTAGTTTTGCTGGCTCTGGGGATTATTTTGCTAGAAATGCGAACTTTAATATTTATAGACAAGGAAGTTTGGACACCAAGGAATTTCCGAAACCGAATATTCCCAAAGATATGCAATAAACACAAAATCGGTTTTCATAATTCCTGGAAATGCACTGTCCAAATATTGACCGAAATCCCAATAGAAAAATCTATAATCAGTAAATGTACATTACTAATTATTATTTTCTAAAGATATTCATTTAATTGCTGGAGATTAAATAGCATATAAAAACTAAGAAACCGTAATTAAAAGATTCTCAATTTATTTTGATCCTGAGATTCTCCTTTAGCTATTAAGGAATATCTTTGAACAATTAATGATAAGAGTTAATGCACATGTTCAAATTATGTCGACATCTTTACTTTGCAAGTCCTTTTTCATACTTACAATTTTGGAAACGATTTTCCACACTTCCAAACAAGTTTAGAATTGGTTCGTCTGAATTCCAAGAACTATGTGATTGATTATCCTATCAAATCACCAATTATGGGTTTCACGATTCTACCAAAACAAGTTCGGTTCTACCTTCATGTGAGTACTGTGCAAAGTCACGCTAGTTACCAAAATTTGATTGACTAGGTACTAGGATCGGTTCCCCACAACTTATAGTAACTACCTGTACTCGGTTGCAAGCATGTCCATAGGATCGGTTCCCCCAAAACTACAAACTTGTTGCACATGTTCATAGGATCGGTTCCCCCATCTACTAAAAACGTGTTGCACCTCTTACAAGGACGATTCCCTCTTGCAAATTTGTTGCACCTCTTACTATGATCGGTTCCCTATGACTAGATAAAAGTTGTTATTTACAAGGCATCGATCATACCACCTTGAGTGATTACTTAAGATCGGTTTCACTAATAAAAGTCATACCAATACATAAGTCAGGCCTTGTGAATAGTTTTACCTAGATACATAAACAAGTTTATGTGCGGTTATACTAAACACACATATTGGTAATTCAAAATAGATTTGCAATTAATAACAATACCAATAAGCCTAACGATTTCCCTTTCGATTCACAAAACGAGTTTATGAACTTACTTCCTTTAAACGAATGTAAAACATTGTTTCCTAGGATGAAATCTTCACTCATACCCATACATTATCACAATAGCATTCATATGATCATGTTGATGTCTTATATACAAAGTTTAACGGTTAATCAATAAACCTCTTGTATTGCATTCCTTAATATTATGTCTAACTATAGTTTCATACACAGCTTCGCAGTTATGTTTTTAATATGCACGACTTGAAAGATATGTTAGGGAAAGAAACAGTTCAAGTCAAATATTACTAACCTCAAGAAGAAGGATGATGTTTTCGTCGTAGCTCCATACTTCTTAACATTTTTCAAGTCTTCATGTAATACTTGTAAGTCTCGTATCCTAACACTTTCAAGCTAACCTATACGAAGTTGACTCTAGTATATAATCAAGCAACTCTTTAAATGAGTTTTGATTCACTAAAATATGACAACCAAACTTGACATACCAACGCTTGGTGGGTTCAACCGAGCTATGCTCTAACAAAAATCATAATTAAATGCTTTTCAATATTTCGGTTTGGGATCACCTTGAGCATTAAGGAATATTTTCGAACAATTAATGATAAGAGTTATGCACATGTCCATAACTTTCCTATTATTCAAACCCAATTTTCGAATCACACAAACCCTAAGGTGTACATGACTATAGAAATTGGTTTTGCTTAAGAGAATCAGTTCTACCTTATAAAGATAGATAGGTAGGGATTGGTTCTACCTTACTTCCAGAAATAGGTTGGGATTGGTTATACCTTATAACAATAATTAGGTAGGAACTGGTACTATGACTCCCAATATAGGTTGTACCTTGCTTCCTATACTAGTTAGGAGCGGTTATACCTTGTCATTCTGCATTGGTCATCCAAATATTCTTCAAGGAAAAACCGGACCAACACACTTATTGATTTCCCTTTCCATTACGAAACAAGTTAGTACATACACTTCCTTAAACCAATGTAATAATACATAGTTTTCTAGGATGAAATCACACCTATATCCCATACATAATCAAATAACTATATACATAGATTATGCTGGTGTCGTATTTACGAAGTTCAAAAGATAAGTGTTATACTTCGTAATTCAATATAATTCCTTGATACATTTATCATAATGCTACGACCAAGTATAATCACTAGAGTGTTATAAATATAGCTTCGCGTGTTATGTTTTCAATATAAAGTGACTTGAAAGATACGTTAGGAATGGAAACAAGTGAAGACAGTATTACTAACCTCAAGTGGAAGGATGATGTCTTCGTTGTAGTCGTTACTACTTCACATTCTTCAGGTCTTCAGAGTAATACTTGTAAGTCATCAACATTCCTAGATTTTCTAGTCTAACCTAAATGAAGTTTACTCTAGTTATTAATCAAACGACTCTAGATGATTTTTGATACTAAAATATGACAACCAAACTTGACATACCAACGTTTGGTGGGTTCAACCGAGAAATGCTCTAACAATCTCCCCCTTTGTCAATTTTAGTGACAAAACTCTATTACATATGGAGATAAATGAATTACAAAATAACTTACTTTACATACGCTTGATTCCAAGTTTCAACAACATAATATCCTGCGAATATTCAAAAAATAAATGCTTATGTTGACATTTGAATAACAAAAGCTTTACTCCCTCTAAAAAAAAGCTAGGTATATATTCAATCTGAACATATTTGTTATTCCCTTTTTTAGTATGAAATACTACACAACATGATGATATGTTTCTCCCCCTTAAGTTCTATGATTCAGCGTATCATTTTCTATTTGATCCCTTTCAATTCCATAAAAGAATCGATTCGATGCTTTACTCTTTCGTTAGATATAACATTTAAGAACATATATCATTTCCTAGTGATCATAAATCACTTGTTTACTCCATATATTTATTCCCCTTTTTGTCAAAAAATGACAAAGAAACGAATAAACAAAAGAGAAAACCGAAAGGATCTTACAAATCCATAAGACTTGTACAACCTATGAGAATTAAGCACGAAGGTTTCACATACCATTTTAGATAACCAATACTAAAATCGAAACTACAAAAGTAATCTTGATTTAGTATGTTATCAGGGAAATAATTGCCCGAAGCAAAATTTTCTTAGTCCGATATATCAACTAAGATAACTTTGTTCTTAAACCGAACCGATTGTGTATGTACAATCTCTTATTTTGATAAGACACAAATAAAGATCAGAATTAACCCAATTTCTCTTATCAGGTTCTAATTATTCATAAAATAACTTAGACCTTCCTTTAGACAAGACAAAGACTATGTTAGTTACATTTGATAAGCCTAAACTACGAAGAGATTTATCTTAGTTTTTCTTATCCGGAATCAAAGAGACTAAAACAAATGATCCCGTATTTCGATAAGAAAAAACAATTGATACCAAACAATAAAGAAGATACCAAATCAATAAGTTAATAGAATTGACACAGTTTTTCTTAACCGGAAACAATTGAATCACAATAATCAATCCATACATCATAATATAAAATATCAATTGTGCCGAAATTTTGTTAAGAAAAAGAAAAATATATGCAATAAAATCGAGTTTTTCATAAACAGGAAAAACGATTAACTAACAAAATAAATCGTTACCTTGGTTTCCGCAACCGCTTCTCCCCCGAAAGATATATCATTTAAGCACTAGTTCAATAAGAACTCTCCCCCTGTTTGTTGTCATCCTCTCGCAAGAACAAAAGAACAACAACAAAGACAAAACAACCTTTACCAGAGAAAGGTTGATTCAATTTTAACTATTGCGTGCCAATAGAAAAAGTTTAAACCCAAAACTCATATGTTATGATAAACACACTTATGCAAACATAAATTGATATCAACATCATTGTGACTTTCACATGTGAGTTTTAATCATATCTCTTTATGATCCTTTGATAAAGCCTACCTAAAAAGGCTAGAACTTAATCCCGTTGAATCCAAAAGTCACACAAACCATAAGGGATAAGCAATACGAGACCGAAACATAAAGTTAATGAAAACCAACATATCTCATATATCTAGAGTACTCATATGTATGCCAAATATTTAGTTTATGGAGCGTAAACAAACACTAGTATATGTGACTTACATATGAGCTACACCATTACAACTTTCTCATGATTTTGATATAGCAATCACGAAGATATGATCCAAAGATCGGCCATAAGGTCACAAGGCCTTTTGACAAACACCTTGTGTGCGTCTAGAAACTGGTGAAGGCTATGTACTTGTCGTACATTGGAGATTGCAAAAACTCCTTCCCTGCAAATCGATGTTCAAACACACAACCCAAACATTACTCACCATTCACAATCTCTGAAAATTCTTAATCTCCTTTCATTCATTATCATATTCAATGGCAACAACTCATATTCTTCCATGACTTGTTGCCAAGAATTCAAAACCCTTCAAATCTCATCTACACAGCTGCCAATTCGAATCAGAAAATAAACCCATTATTTCACTCTTCTAACATGACTCAAAAACTATCTCAAACTCTCATAATCCTTTGGCAATCACCCATCAGACTAGCTTGCCAGTGTGAATGAACTTTGTAGTTGCAGGAAATCCTACACTACACCCCTCACAAGATTTCATTAACATTCAACTCATTTTAGATAAACAATCTTAATTTTATTGATGAATCTTTGAACAATCTTACAAGAAAAGGTAAAGGAATCAAGAACCACCACTACTCTAGATTTTCTCTCTCCTATTTACTTGTTTCTCAATTAGAAAAAGATCTCTCTTTTCCTTTACAACTGAATGACTATTTATAGGAAAAATACATAGTGGATGACAGCTAATCTATCCTTTATTTTCGGATATGGTTTGCGACATTCTCGCAACCTCACAAATATTAATCTCGCAAACTCTCTAATTTTCGCAGGACTCTCACATCTTTCTCATGATTCTAGCTGACGTCATTTATTATATCATTTCTGAAATTGTTCTGCGACGCTGTTGTGTTGTTTGTTGTTAATTTCGCTGAGGCATTATTGCTGCGAGATTCTGATCCTTTATCTTGCCTCTTCTCATATCTTCTCTGCAAAGTAGAGAATGATGTGAGAAATGCTGCAGCTGTTCATCTCTTCATATTCTGCATTTATCACACGTATTCTTTCTTCCACCTGTTTCTTGACATGTCTTCTGTAACCGCTGCTTTTCAACCGCTCACGTCTTTTCGTCTTAATGGTGTTTATTTCTTCGAGTAAAAAATCTCCTTTATATACTCTTCTTACTCTTCTTTCCACTTTCTTTTTACTTTCTCTTCTCTTTTTATTCTCTCATCTCTGCAACTCTGTTGTTCTTCTTCAAGTTCTGCTACTGTAATTTTTCCCTCTTCAATCTTCTTACCTTTTATTCATTCCCATACTCTATACTTAAATATGCCTCCAAGTGGTCATAGACATGAGAATAATTTAAAAGACGTCCAAAAAGATCTTGCTGAGAAAGGTTTCACACTTTCTACCATTTCTGGTGAAAGTGCCAAGTCAATTCTTTCTGTCAAACTTTTCTCTGATCAGTATTGTGATGATCAATCAATCATAATTTCGCTAGGTCATATTCTCGCAGGTCTCCCCATTCCTCTTTATGACCCAGATATTCCTCTATTCTATAAAATTCTCGCTCACTCGGGATTTTCGCGAGCTATTTTCCAACTGAGTGGGGACTGCATCCGTCTAATGCTAGAGTTCGCTAACCGTGGTGCTGGTAAAGGATCTCTGTACTCCAAAGAACTTAGGGATCCTAAATTCGCAGACCTGGAGATAATTGCTGAGAAATACACAGTAGCGAGTTTCTTTGAGAACTATGAACTGATTTCCATGAAGAAAGAGAATACTCGTTGGGGTATTCGCTTAAAAAGGAAAGATAACATTGATGAAGCTAAAATTCTCATGCAAGACATTGACTGGCATTCTGGTAAGAACACAACTCCTCGCCAATCCAAAGATGATAAATGGTGTGTTTTTCCTTTAATGCTAAAAGGACCTTACATTGCCGGGTCAAATGTTCTTCCTGCGAATCTCGCTGCTTATCAACCTTGGGTTTTCTCTTGGCCCGAGAAGGAGAAAGAGGTATGTCTCTTCCAATTTAGCTCACTTTATATTTCTTTATTTGTCTTTATTCTTTTGTTCGCTAACTCTTGCGATATTCTGTAGATCCAAAAACTGAAAGATAGTTATAACAGGACTGGGAAAGCTAGTACCCTGTTAGCTCTTCACTCATACACAGATGAGGTAAGAAATATTCTCTTATGATTTTAAACAATATATTGTTGCCTCTATTTCTTATTTCTATCTGTTGTGTGAAGATTATTGCTGAAATAGAAGAGCCTGCCAATGTTGCGAAGATTGGTGATAAAGGAAAAGGTGTTCTTCGCAGGGAAAAACCAACTGCTCCTCCTTCAAAGAAAAGAAAAGTTTGTTCTTCCTCTCCTTCAAATATTCCTTCTCATGAAAACTCCGAGAATGATGAGGATGATGAGGATAATGATGACCATGCTGCAAATGAAGATTTTCCATCTGAATCTTATATGGCTAAGCTCTCTGGCCTCTTTTCTGATTCTTTGCAAGGAATGGGAGATAGTCAATTCGCTAACACCTGTAAAGCTCTCGCTACAATTTGTGATGTTCCTTTGCAGGATGGTGATAGTTCTCTTCGCGGAGTTTCTAGATCAGTGACTCCCGATTTCTTGCATTCTCTCAATAGTCCGGTATGCTTTATCCTTTTATTTTTTCATTATTGTGATTTAAAATCTCTTTCTATTCTAATACTTTTTATATTTTTCGCAGGCCGGAAAAGCTTCTTTCGCTGTTGCCTCAGATTTAAAGAGGAGATGTGAAAATCTTAGAAAGAAGAATCTTCAATCTCGCACAAAGAATGAGGAATTGGAAACTGAAGTCAAATGTCTTCGCGAGAAAAACAGACAACTAGAAATTGATTCTTCTTCATATAAGAACAAAATCTCTAGTCTTCAGCAAGCTAATAATCAGCTCTATGGTATGTTTCTTTTCTCCTTTCCTTTCATTTATTCATCTTGTTGTTTTATCTTATTTAATTGATCCTTTTTGCAGACATTTATGGTCTTTCTGATGAAGCTACCCTTCTTCGTTCATTTCCTAATCCCTTGGATAATGATACCCTTCTTGAGCGTCTTAATAAATCTTTAAATAGTTTCTCAAATGATAAAATTTCATCTCTTTCCTTGAATGAACTAAGATCCAAATTTCGCCTCTTAGAAATTGACCATAGATCTAGTTTAGGCTTAGCCAACCGATTTAAGCGTCTCTTTATTAATTCTAAAGAGAAGATCAATGAGCTGAGAACCAAAATTAGCAGTCTCATAGATGATAAGGATCGAATCTCTGATCAAGGTGCTAAGGCTTTGGCGAAATTCCAAGAGGCTCTTCTTGAAGTTCAACTTGAACGAGATGAAGCTAACCGCAAGAATACCGAGCTCTGTGATAGAGAAACCCAAATTCGTTTTCGTCTTCTTATAAGTAATGAGGATGAATTTGCTTGGGCTGCGAAAATCTTAGTTGATGCCAGAAAAGATTTAGGTGTAAACGTTAGTCTCCAAGTTGAGCATACAGCCTTGATTAGAGATATGATTTCTGACAGAGAAGGTTATTAATTGTTCTCCAATATTAATCTTTTGTTTTTATGAATTTTCATCAAGTTATTAATTGATTGCCTTTTGCTCGTAGATTCTGAAAGTAGATATCGCAAAAGGATTGAGGAACTTGAAGCTGAAAAAGTGGAACTCACAAAGAATCTTTCTTCTCGCAACGACAAGTATTCTAGATTAAAGAATCAAATCAAGATCATTGTTGCGAATTTTAAGAATGATGCTATGCATTTTCGCAATCAAACTATTCAAATGGTCTGTGATGACCATAGTATTCCTCATTATGATTACCCTTGTCTCTTAGAGGAGATCCCGCAGAACATTCCCAGTCTGATTATTTCTGATAGCGAAGCTGATGATGAAGAATCTGATAGTGATGAAGGTTCTGATGGTGATGAAGGTGCTGATGCAGACGAAGAAGGGGACAAGTCTGATGAAGATGATGAAGGATCAACTAAGAAGTAGTTTTTGTTTCTTTCTTCTATCTTCTGTAATACTTGTACATTTATTCCTCTTTTCTGTATATTTGCAAATTCTTTTGGTTTTCCATATTCTTTAATATATGAGTTTCTTTCGTTTTGACCTGCATTCATTAAAACAATTCTTCCTTGCAATATGGTTAATCAATATAATCATTAATTTTTTAATTTTTGCGTACATCTATCATGTGGGGACAAATAATATTTTCTAATTTCATTCATTCCCATATTTTCCTCTGTTATTTGTATCCAAATGAGAGACTTTGTAAATCTTTCCTGTTTTGTGCCTCAACTTCGCAGTTGTTTATTTATAATTTCGCAATCTTATGCGAAGTGAATTTCGATTCTTTTCAAAATCTCATTCCTGTGTGGTCTTATTTTGCCTTCCTAATTAAAGGTCTTATTATTCCACCTCTTGTTATTGCGACAAAATCGCAGGACGTTCTTGCACTTTCATGCAAAAACCCATTGATCTTGCCTTAACTTTTTCTTTTGTATTATGGTCTCTTCAGGAATGCTACGAAAATATAACAGGCCTAGATATTCTTGCGAAAATAAAGCCCCATGACATTGCCGTCTTGCGACGAAATCGCAGGACGTCTTCGCACTTTCATGCGAAAACCCATTGATCTCGTCTTATCTTTTTCTTTTGTATTATTGCCACTTCAGGATTGTTGCACAAATATGACAAGAATTAATACCCTTGCGAGTCATGACATTTGCGTCTTAAGACACTTATCAGCTCCCTAATGGAGGGTGTCGCCCTTATCTTCCCCCTAGTTGCCCCTTCAAGGAGGCGTACTTCTACCATACAAGGTTAGCTCCTCCCATCCAGTCTTAACAACAACCAGTTGTTTTCGTAGTATGTTATCCCTTTTACCTATAGGGCTTATGGTTACGAGACTGCACCCTAAGTGGGGTTTTCTTCGGGCCGAGTGCAGTATAAGCCAAGACTTGTCAAGAATGGCAAGGTACGCTTCAAACGCCCCTGGCACTCTTGAATCAACCGTGTACCTCGGCGCCTTGATCATATTCTGCACTCCTTGGGAGAGTCCTTATTACCTTAGTCGCCCAAACTAAGTCATATGCTTAAGCTGAGAATCCAAGGTGCCTCTCCCGGATGGGATTTATTGACCCCAAATCTCCATGATTCAGGTTCCGGTGGCGGTGTAGCCTTTCCCTGAGCCACGTATCAGGTACCCCCCTTATATGACGTACTTTAGGTATTACATTTGCCTCTTGCGAAATTGTATTCGCGAACTAGGGTGTACGCCATAAAGGTTCACCCCTTTCTCTTTTATCATTGTTCTCTGATTGTTTTTTGTAGAATTCATTATCTCTGCGAAATTCTTGCACATCATCATATTGTATTTGCATTTCACAATCTCAATTTTGTCATTCAATAAAATTTACTTTTGAGAATTTTATTTATTGCGAGAGTGTCGCAACAAATCAATCATTCATACATTACCTTTTCTATCCTCTGCTTCTTTATTATTTTGTGTCACTGTTTTTTCGCCATTTTTTATTCTGAGCTAGCATTAGTTTCGTAACATCTCTTCTTCTTTTCTTTCGATTGGATCCACCATCAACCTCTCACTTCTTTGTGTCTCTTTGATTTTGTGTCTCCAATTTTCCTTTTTGTTTGCTCTCCCTTCGCAAGATTCTATCTCAGTTTCGTAACATCTCTTTCCTTCAACCCAATCTCCCTTTATGATTCTTACACCGCTGGGATGAGGGAATTTGATGCACTGGTGGAAAGTTGAAGCTACACCTAGAATCCCATGTATCCAAGGTTGACCAATTAATGCATTGTAGGGTGATTCTACATCAACGACACAGAATAGGATTTCAGAAGATATTCCCTTCAATGGAATTCGCATAGTAATCTCCCCTTTAGGCTTGTTGGCAGTACCATTAAAACCATATATCTTATATGTTGATGGTATAAGATCATTATTTCTTCCTCCCATAGTTTTATAAGTATGATAAAATAAGATGTTCACATAGCTTCCAGTATCGATTAGAATCCTATTAATTGCCCATGAATCTTCAGTTTCATCATCCTCATCTTCTTTCGGTTTTGGGTTAATTTCTAACTTTACTACCAATGGATTATCATGTACCTCTTCACCTTCGGGAATCTCTTTTGCGGTAAAAGAAATAACCTGTTTTTGCCATTACTCTAGTTGAGAGATTTTCGCAATATTCATAATTTATCTTCCATCGTTATCTCTTGCGAACACTCTACTCAAAACATTGTCATGAAAATCTTCAATTTTCTTGTATGAATGTACGATAGAGTGACAGAATAGATTATTTGCTTTTGCACCAACTTGTATGAAGAATGTTTCCTTATTTTTCATCGTGTTTGCTTTGTGATGTTCTGGTGGTGGTGGCAATGGTTGAGATTGTGGGTGCCCTACCAAAAGGTGGTTTAGTTTTCCTTGATCTATCATTCTCAGAATAATTCTTTTTACATTTCTGCAATCATTTGTAGTATGTCCATGAAAATGATGATAAGAACAAAACTCATGACTTCTGTGGTTTGGAGGTGGTTCCGTTCCCATGTTCCATGGTGTTGGTATATTCTCCATCAAAATTATAGCTTCCCATATTTTCTCCACACTTGCGTTTAGAGGTGGAATCTTGATTTCTTCCCATACTACCTTGTGACCTCCTAGTCCTCTATTATAATTTTGTCTTTGACCTCCATAAGTTTCTTGTGGCTGATCGAGTCTTTGAATCTTGTTATGTCCACCACGATTGTAGAAATTTCTTTCTCCTTCATACTCCTCTTGATCTCGGCTTCCCATAGCCACCAGTTTTTGTTGATTATTACTAGTCACCTTTTCTTGTTGTACTTGCGAAGTATTCGCCACTGTGTTTATTAGCTTGGGTAATAAGCTTGCATTTGCTGTTTGTGAACTGGTATTCGCAACTGGGTATGATTCCATTTCACTTTGCCTTTCCTCTAGAGCAATATATTCTTCGTGAAGTTCTCGCAATTCAGTCATTGTGATCGTATTTTTGACTCTGAAAATCATGATATACAATAGGTTGGTTGCAAACATAGCATTGATGAATGATAAGATAATATATCTCTCATCTACACGGCCAGCCATTTCGCTACACATAGTCCTCCATCTTTTAGTTAGGTGCTTCAAACTTTCTCCAATCCTTTGTTTTAATCCAAACACGTCTTCAATACCAGGTCGCGAAGAATTATTACTTATATATGCCCCCAGGAATGTAGTCTGCAAATGATTGAAGGATGTTATTGTATTCTTTGGTAGACCTTCGAACCATTTTAATTCTTCCCCTGTTAAGCTGGATGCGAAATACTTGCATAATACGGCATCATGATTTTCCCATTGCAGCATACACCTCACATAAGCTTTAATGTGTTGAATTGCACAAGTTGTTCCATCAAAAATGCTGGTTAATGCGGGAAAATTGCATTTCGGAGGTATTCCTCCTAGTTGTACTTCCCTTGTAAATGGAGTTTTCGTAGCTTCTTCTATAGCTTCATCCAATTGTCTTCTGCCTACTTCTCCTCTATTATTTAGCATTCCTCTCATTTCTTCTAACTCTTTCAAGATTTGTTTATTTACACCTGAATTTTGATCCATTGGTCTTTTTAATTTCTCCTCCCTTCTTCTGCGTTCATGTCTTTCTTCTCTCGCGAATTTTGCATTTCTTCTTCATTATCCTCATCTCGTCTTCTTCTGCGAGTCTCTTCTTCGTCTCTATCTTGAATTCGCATATAATGATGTCTCTCATTTTCCCCTTCATGATTTTGTTCATTTCTTATTAATTTCATTCGCTGTCTTTCAGCCATCCTCTATATTCTATTATACTCTTCATTGATATTACCGTTATTTCGATTTTGTGCTCGTCTTCTTTCTCGGTTGTCGTGATTGTTCTGGCGAATTGTTTCCTGAAGCTCTTGTTCTTCTATTTCCGCTCTCAATCTTTCACGTTCGCAAGTTAAACGTGCTTGTTCAGCATAATGTCTTTCAATTTCTTCTTCAATCGTTTGTTGATTTTTTTGAGTTTCTCTTTCATGTAAAATTCTCCTTCCTTCCTCTTGGTTTCCTTCGCCATCTTGATCATTTTTCCCCTGACGTTGTCCATTCTCATGATTTCTACCATTTTGCCTATCATCAAAAGTTTCATTTTGTGGGACGTAACGATCATCAGTTCTTTCTCCATTTTCGCGATATTCTTCATTAGGATTTGATATTTTTTCTTGAATATTGTTTCCAGCATTAATTGTGGGTGAGTTTCGCCTTATTTCTCTTCTAGTCGACCTGGAATATGATTTTGTAATACTTCTTGATCTTCTACTCTGTAGTCTCATATTTTCCATCCTCAATTCGTGATTTTTCCTTGTTAAATTCGCACGTTCTTCTGCCTCAGCTCTTCTTTCTTCGTGTATTCTTCGTCTCAACGTTTCTAACGTTCCAATTTCCTCATCTCCATGAATTATTCTTTCATATGCTTCTTGATTTCTCTCTACCTGTCTATGATTCCTGGTTTGTTGCTCTTCTTCTACTTCTTCTGCTGAATTTGATTGCCAAGTGCGTATACTCACCCTATCATAATTTGTGTTCCTTCTTTGTATTAGTTTTTGTTGAACTGGTGGTTGAATTCGATTTTCTCCATTATTTCTCATTCTAGTTGATTCTCCCATTTCACTTCTTTCCCTTCCATCAATTCTCTTACTTCTTCTAACAGTAGTTGGTTGTTCTGATGTATTTCTTCTTCTTCTAGCCATCTCTTCAATATTAATGAATTTGCAAGATATTATGTAAAATTCTTAATCAATCACTCCAAATCTCAATATTAATCTTCAATTTTTTCTAGAATAATCTTCAATCTTTAATCGATCCCTGTTTCTAGCGCCATTATGTAGTTGCAGGAAATCCTACACTACACCACTCACAAGATTTCATTAACATTCAACTCATTTTAGATGAACAATCTTAATTTTATTGATGAATCTTTGAACAATCTTATAAGAAAAGATAAAGGAATCAAGAACCACCACTACTCTAGATTTTCTCTCTCCTATTTACTTGTTTCTCAATTAGAAAAAGATCTCTCTTTTCCTTTACAACTGAATGACTATTTATAGGAAAATACATATTGGATGACAGCTAATCTATCCTTTTGTAGATGGGGAAAAACGATTTGCTGGTTTTTAAGGAATTGAGGAGACGACCGTACGGAGGAGACTCCTCGAACCGAGCGAAATGTTAAACCTCACACAGATGCACCGCTGCAAAGGGGGTTCTTTAGATTCGAGAGATCAATATGTAGTACTCCGTCCTAAATCAAGACAATAACCGCTCCAGAGTAAATTCGGTCACAAGAGAGGATGGGTTGATCTATAGGAGGGAAGCTTGGAAATGTGTGGAATCAATGGTAATCAAAGATTGTGGGTGTGTGAATTTTGAATATGATAAGCTCTGAATGGATTGAAATTGCTCAATTGAGAGTAGTTGCTCAATTGATGAGTTGATGATCTCGTGTTGTCGATGAGACGTGAGATTGATGATACTGTTGATGCTTAAATCATGATTCAGAGACTTATTTATATTGCTGGAATTTTAGACACCATGATCTCATGAAGTGTGACAGTTGATGGAATCAAGGAGTGGGAAAGTAGAGATCGTGTTTGAAACCAGTTGCTCAACGTGTGGAGACTTGGTCGATTTTCCACCCACTACCTCGTGAATTCCTTCAACTGATTGCACGACTTGCTCACATTCCATCGTGTGTTTGAACACACGTGCCGTAGACCGCCAGACCAAAACCTAAGTGATATCCCCCCAAGTAACACGATTGACGTCTCGTGGTTTGTTAATAAATTGATGACTTCGTGGTTTGATGGGACGATGAGTCCATGTAGTTGCTGAGTGTCGAACATGATGTTTTGAAACTCATGAATTGAACATGTCATGAGACAGAGGTATAATTCTTACGATGAAGTGAGCAAGTATTTCTCATTCGATGGATCGTTGAATATTGATTGTTGAACCAATATTCCTTGGTTTGAGCAAATATTTATCATCTGAGCAAGTGTTGCTCATGTGATGAATTGTTGAATATTTGATCGTCTAAGCATGTGTTGCTCATCTGATGGATCATTGGCAGCGCACCAAAAATATTAATTAGAATACTGGTCGTTGAACCGATCATAATTAATAAAATTAATGACCACGAGGCCGTCGTAAAATTATTAAGGTTGGAATCTGGAATGATGATCCTTGGATTCAGAAATCCTAATTTGATCAATTGATGATCAGTTCATGGTTCGTCAGAAGTTTAACAATGGGACGAAGGAGGGAGCGACTACATGGGACCGTGGATCAACTACGTAGTGTCCATATGCTCACGTGAGAAAATACAAAGAACTTCTGAAGAGTTGACGATTTGTTGGTGAAAGAATGATTAAATGTTGGTTTAATCATTTACTCGAAAATGCTCGTCTGAGCCTTAGGTAAGAAAACCTAATTAATTATGACGGAGTGAGGGATCGACCATGGGATCATGAAACCGACCCTGGGTAGTCACGTGATCGCCTGACGATCACTTCATGAAAATCCAAAGTGTTTGGAAGAGTCTTGGACCTAATACCTGCAATTGTGCAAATTAGGTCAAAACTGTGAAACTTGATGGGACCGGCTTCTATAAGCCAAAGATCCAATCTTGGACGGTCAAGATAGCGTGCTCGTGTCCCCAAGGCCCCCGCGTCTCAGTCCTGAGAATTTTGATATTTTCTTGCGTGCAATTGAGCATTCATTCGAGAAAATATGACAAAATTAGGGTTTCGACGAAACTGAGGAAAACACCATGAGATGATGGAAAATAATTATAAAATAAGGAATAAGGAGGCGTGGGACCGTCGAGGCCAAGGCATGGACGGCCGGTCGTGACCACGGTCCCGTGATGCCACTTTCCTTAATTTTATAATATTTTTGATGATTTTATGAAGAATTCATGAATTTTAAGAAATTTGATGAATTTAGGGAGTTTCCATGAATTGAAGAAGTTTTCATGAGTTCAAGGAAGCAAAAAATATTAAAATAATAAAAACACGGGCGTGTGGGACCGTGGGGGCGCGGTCGGCCGGCTAGGGGCATGGTCCCACGAGTTTTCATAATTTTTTATATTTTTTAAGTATTTTTCATGATTTGAGGGAATTTTTCCTAATTTGAGAGAAATACCATGAAATCAAGGAATTTGATGAATTCAAGGAAAAATAAAATAAAATAATAAATCAAGGGGCGTGTGGGACCGGCTAGGGCATGGTCGGCCGGCTAGTGGCCCGATCCCACAAGTTTTCATAATTTTATTTATTATTTGATGATTTGTGCAAAATACCATGAAATCAAGGAGTTTTTTCATGAAATTAGAGAAATAATAATAATAATAAAATAATGAGGAACCGTGAGGTGTGGGGCCGGCTGGGACCAAGGCATGGCCGGTTGGCCAATGGTCACACCCCACACTTCTTTCCTTAATTTTATATTATTTTTTACGAATTTATGAAAATACCATGAAACCGAGGAGTTTCCTTGAGGCGAAGGAGATTTGATAAAATGAGAGAATTTTCATCAAATCATGGAAAATAATAAAAATGTATTAAAAATATAAAACTGGCGTGGGATTGACCATGACACGGTCGGTCGGTCGTGTGTCCGTGCTCCCAGCACCCTGGTCAATATTTTTAATTATTTATTATTTTCTTCCCTATTTTGCATAGGTTCATCGTTTCGTTGTATTTTGAAATACTCGTTCGTGCGGTGATTGTTAGTGTATCGTCGTTGAATATACCTTCACCATTTGAATCGGGGCTTACTTATAGGTAGCTCAGACGCCCGGTTGTTGATTATTTATTACTAATTGTGGAATTCGGTGGAGAATAATTCACAAAACTGAGTAATAAGATGTTTATTATTAATTCATAAGATCAGCTGAGGATTCGACTACGAATTCAGAATAATAAAGTGAGCATTACCATTCCATGGGATCGTAGATTCGACCATAGAATCGGAGTAATTAAGATTTATATATTACCATTTATGAGACCAGTTGTGGATTCGATCATGAAATCGGAGTAATGAGATAATATAGTTATTGCTATTCTATGAGATCAAGCCGTGGATTCGATCATAGAATCAGAACAATTGTTTATTGCCATTCCATGAGACCAGTCGTGGATTCGACCATGGAATAGGAGCAATTGTTATTGCCATTCCATGGGACCAGTCGTGGATTCGACCATGGAATAGGAGCAATAATAGATTATTCTGGGAATTCAATAGTGAATGTCACGGCAAAATTAATCTTAATTAGGAATAATTAACTTTGTAGCTTTATACTAGCAGAGCAAGCTGTCTAGGAGCATTAATTATCCCGATATGAGCTTGTCGGTAAGTCATATTCTTTATATAGTCAGGGTAAACTCGTTGTTTGTTCCTGAAGACATTATCGCTCTATACTAGCAGAGCAAGCTGTCTAGGAGCCGTCCATCTCGTGATACTATATAGAAATAATCACTGAAAGTGTTCAGTATTCATGAGATATGTCGTTGTCCAGTCGTGAGACTACATCTACATGTACTCTGAGAGAAAGTACTCTCCGTTGAGAATTCAATGAGAGACCCGTGTCTCAATACTCACGTCTGATTGCTGGATCAGAGCTTCGTATAATTATGAGTTTACGATTTTATCCCTTGTCGAAAATCCACCATCTGCATTAAGTCCCCTGCTTACTGAGGAAATATGTGTTCCTCAGTCAGCATTAAATGGTGATTTTCCGGCCATAAATAATAATACCAGTAATTGAACTTAGTCGTAAGTTGAGACGTTACCGGATTTAGAGAGCATGAGAAAACCACGACTTGATGAAGGCTTCAATTTCATGATTGGAGCTTCGTTTGATGAGCATAAATTGGTGTTGAACCGCTGGTTTGGACGACGAGTCCGTGGTCGGTTAGGATTCGCGGGTCGGGCCCAATAAGGAAATCCTTGTTTTATGAATAGACGCTTGTTCGTTTGTTAGTTTAAGGAACAAACAAAATAGACCTGAGTCTAATGATATAAAATTCGTCTATGAGCTTTCACGAAAACCGGAATTTTATATTTTAAATATGTGAGATTTCACAAAGTGGAATAAACTCTCGTTTCAAAGGTGGATGCTCGTACGAGAGAAAAGTTTTTTTTTTTTTGATAGACGTGTGTCTGTTAGTAATAAAATTTTGTTTATGAGCCTTCATGAAAATTTTTATCTTCGAGCTTTCGGAAATCTTTGAAAATATACTCTCGCTTCAAAGACAGATGCTCGTGCGAGGGAGAAAAAATATATAGATATATATTTTTCAAATTTACGTGAGTTTCACGTTGAATATATATATTTTGTAAAATCAATGTTTTGATTTTGAACAACTGTTGAAAGTAGAAAATTATACATGGTGAAATAATGTCTATATTTGAGTTTTCACAATTGTAGAATGGACGTCTGTACAATTTTTGAAGATCGGTGAGTGTTCACATAGTAAAACTTTACGTGGGTTGTTCACGGCTTTACGAAAATCAAGTCATGATTTTTGAGCAATTGCTGAAAGTAAGCAATTGTATACGTGATGAAATAATGTATGTATGAGTTTTGCGATTTTATAGTGTATGCACACATGTAGAAGATCAGCGAATGTTCACATGATAGGTTATGTGAATTATTCATAGTTTCACACAAAGTCAGGTGTTGACTTTAAATAATGAATTTTGCTCGTCTTGGCAAGTTTGAAGAAGCGAGCAAGTTTTTCGAGGTTTTTACGTTATTATCACTAGGTTCTTGAAACCATAAATAAGTAAGAGTTGAGGATTACCATTTTTGTTGCGTGTTTGTTATTGGTATATCCATGACTCCATGCCTTGCGCCTCAGATAGTGGTGACTTCTGGTTACATCCACTCTTTGGGATCTTCCGTGGAGCGCTCCAAAAATATCAAGTCAAAGATGAAGACTTCTGCGATGCTCATACTGAGGAAAATCAACCTTTCAGAGACACTGGGAGCTGACATATTGTATGTCTCTCGATCATCCGAGAGTCGTCCCTCATTAGCAGAAGCACCGCCGACTTCAGCAAGTGAGACTATTGGCTGAAGATGAAGTTTGGATTTGTGTTGATGGTGTAGCTCCTGATTGGATGAATGAAGAATTTCGTCATCAGAAAATTCAGAAGTTAGGTCTTCGTTGAAATTGTTGTAGAATCTTCGTCCGATGTCGGATTTTCGCGGTTGACCCATGTATCCTCATGCCCAGGAAATTTCCAAACTTTCGCAAAGAAGCCTTTTGAGTTCCGAGCATGTTTAGGATGTGAAATCGACGAAACAGTAAACTTCCAGGAGACCTTCAGAAAATTTTCAGCTGGCATGTGGTCCAATGTTTTGGCCACAACTCTTTGCTCGTTTCTCCAATTGTTTTGAATTTTGGATATGTTGTAGATGACCTTCATACGAAGAGAATGGTATATGACCCATCCTTCGATTATTCACCAATTGCTCCCAGCTCGTCGGTTTGTACAGAACAGTGTAAAATCATCTCAGCCGAGCTTGCTGTAAAACACTCATGTTGTGTTCTTAGACCATTCGCTTGTGTATTGAACGGTTGGTGAAGGATTTTAATGTCGTTGATTCATTTTAGATAAGGACCCCTTGATTGATACATGATCATGGTGCTTGCAGCGCCATCTTGCTTCTGTCAGTCGTAGAAACATCGCTTCTGAAACCCTGGTCATGGGACCATAGCTGAGGTTGCTCTTGAGAGGGGATGATGTAATGACCACGGTTTCATGTCCCTATGGTAGCATTACTTTTATGATGAATGATTAGCACATGAGAGTCTGGTTCCACGAGTCTTGGACTGTGAAACTGGTCGTCATGATCAGTGGATCGTCAGTCCCCAGTATTTTGGTTAGATCTCTCCTCTTCGTTTTCTCTTCTTCTAGCAAGACTTGGATAGAGGACCCAGGTAGAAAAATTGATGTAAAGACCTAGATGGTCAAAGTTGGAGGTACCTTGATGAAGTACTTAGTGGAAAGACCTGGTGGACACCGATCGACTGTGGAAGTCATGAATACCGTCTAAGAATTGCTGCTTGCATATTTTACGCTCTGGAAGATGTAGGAATCTCATACGACGTCGTAATTTGATGCTTGACCCAAACTTTTGAAGCTAAGAGACTGAGTTATCCCATGAGACAAGAATCACTCAATTTGGAGTTGTAGAGGTCATCCAACGAAGCGTGCACATTTGTAATTTTTAATCCCGTACAAATTTTTCAGATTTCGTAGACCTGACGGTAAAGGCCATATCTTTCAGCTCGTACGTCCGATTGATGCGCCCTTTTGGTAGGTTGTATAAGAGACATAGACGAACATCTTTTGTTGATAAAGTATTGTCTCATTCCTCACTCGTTGTTACTTTTTTTTAAACCCATTTGCTGAAGTATGTTGTATCTCATTTGTAGAGATGATGAGAACATCTTGTAGAAGACTATGGTGTTGTGCCCGCCCATCATGCAATCTTCAGAAAGACTTTCATGTGAGAATATTTCATGTCTACACGACTTGATATGAATCATTAGTGCTTCGAGAAGTCTGTTTCCTCGAGCAATACTTCAGAGAATGGTTAGTTGATGGAGCCTTGTCATGAGGATGTTGCTCCTGAGACCGTTGTTGGTGCTGAGACCATGAATTATTATGCTCCAGATATCCTTGTTGATGCTAAGATCATGGATGGTGTTCCTCTATAGATTATTGTTGATGTTGATACCATGGTTGAAGTTGCTCTAAAGACCGAAAAGGCTAGAACTATGATTATAGATATAATTTTTGTTCCTTCATCCAGTGAGCCTTTTACGTTCACGAACTAGTTAGTGAGTTGAGAATCCGGTATACTGGGAGTTCAACCTGAGTGCTCTTGAAATCATGATTGTATCGTGAAGCGACTTTGTAAGTGAATCCACGTTGTTGTGGAAGATAGCAGCAGAAATCTCCGTTCTAGATCGATGAAGGGAACAAGTTCCTCAGTCATGTAGGGTTTTGTGATGTAGAAAAGTCTCGTTGATGAAGTTTCACGGAATCACCTCAGGTTGCCCAGTGTATGTTGAAGGAGTTGGTAACATTCATGTGTGGATGATGTTGCATCTGCTTCAGAAGTCTTATAATGAGATAATGAAGACTTATCGAATGTAGTGTCGTGCTGGTGTTGAATCAGTGTCGAGATATTTGTGTTGATGCCAGAGGCGCCATTATCGAAGGTGTACTCTTTGATTGGGAGTATAATTTTGAAGGCTTCTTAGATTATTGAGCGTTGAAGCGTCATACCTCTTGAGCATGTCTTAGGTTTGATCGTCCGGGCCCCGACTTTTCTTCTGTTGATTCAGCATTCCTTTCGTTGCAGCAGTGGGATTCAACACTTGTGCAGAAGTTAGAGCTTTCTAATTTTGTGGCACACATGGACGCTCCTACAAGGCTATGTAGAAACTCCCAAAGTGTTCTTTGCCATGTTTGGACATCATCTCTGCAATTAACGTCTCAGTGATCGATTCATAGAAATGTCAGATTCAACCACTTGGTAAACTACTAATGCGGTGAAGTTACCAGAATTTTGCAGAGTTGCTAGCAGAATTAAGTCCCCATGCTACATAGCATGTGAGGAAATAAATGACATAGACACGGGAGAAATGAGACTTTCCTGAGTGTGGAACCTCTTGATGAATGTCTATGCATCTTTTGCAGGTTCTTGCTTCAATCTCGTCAAAGTTCGAAATTCCTCCAAGTGCTCTGATGATGGAATGTCCGTCAAATCTTCTGGATCAGAACTTTCTTTGTTGGATAGATATGTAACCAAAGGCGCTTTGTAAGTACCCATCTTTTCAGCGTGGATCCACGCTCTTCTGAAGGACGTGTCATATCCTGGATCTTCCTGATTATGTGAAACTTGGTTTCTGTCCAGGTTGAACTTATGTTCACTTTGAGAATGATGTAGCCATAAGTATTTCCGAGCGCTCCTTCAAGGTCTATGATTGAGATGGAGCATGAGTATCTTCTTGTCGAGTGATGCATGTGGATCCGATGGTTTTCAGTGGAATGTTGTTGATGGCGGTGTCAACATCGATCAACGTTCTTCCCAATTCGTTTCTTCTGAGATTGACTGTGGTAAGCAGTCCCCAGTCGTACACCTCTTGGTCCGTGGATGGAGGCTCAAGAAGTATTTTCGGAATGGACTTCTTGACATGATGTGTTCAGTGCTGTGAACATGTCTCTCCTTCGTGCCTTCGACAGATAGAGCAATTAACGTTCGACCAGGATTGAAATGCCTCTTTGATAGGTTGTTCAGAGAGAGTGTAAAGCTTATGATTGGGAGAGGACTCTTGTGTACTTCTTCAGTCCCTCGTTGAAGCTATTGTGGATCAACCTTCTCTTTGAAAATTTTCTTCAAAATATTACAGTTACTTGTTAGATGATTTGATGAATCTATGAAGGTGACAGTACCTGGGTTTCTTCATTTTTCTTCATCTTGAACCCAGACTTCTAGTAACTCGATCACTGCTTCATGATAATTTTGAGTATGTCCGATCATCTTCCCGTTCGTTAATGCCGGATCGAGGTTTGTGTAAGATTGGTTATCCTTTCTTGATGCTTTTGTAGGATGAGGTGTTGGATGTCTCATGTTTGAGAAGGAGCTTTCCTTTTGCTTGAGCAATGACGTTCATGGAAGGTTGGACATTGTATTGTTTGTTGATCAGGCATCGGCTGCTCCGAGGTTCCTCGAACTTGTAGACTTTGCTCAGCAAAGCAGGTGTAGTAGTCGTTGATCGTTTGGATGCTTCATGAAGTTCTGTGAGAGTCTGGAGTCGCAGAGAAAGGCTCTGTAGATTGGGATCATTTCGTTTTTTTCATGCTCTCCTAGTGCCTCCAGGGATCGAGAGACGTGTTCTCGAGCGCTCCATGTTCCGTTATATAGTGCGAACGTTGCGGAGTGTAGCCCTTCGGGAAAGGAATTATTTGCGTAGCAATAGGGTATGAAGGTTGATAACGATGAACAAATGATGTTTTGTCTTTTCCTCGATCCTCCATGAAGCGTTCCAGGTCCTCACGAGCGATGAAGCCTGCAAGTTCCTTTGCTGGAGAGTCATTTGCAGCTTTGGGGAATTCTTCATATTGTACAACATGGATAGAGAGATTTCAGGATCAGCAGTTGAAGATGTTTCTTTAGCTTATCCTTATTCGCGTTGAGGCTGAGTTCGTTCAGATGCAAACTTGTCTGTAAGAGTTTTGAGATAAGCATACAACTCTTTCTGTGTTGCAGCCACGTCAGTATGAACCTTCATGAGATCAAGCTGATTTCCTCTGGTTTCTTCAGGAGACCAACCGAAGAGTGGATTGTTGATGGCGCCAGTGTCGTCACTTGCATGGGCGATCTCTGGAGCACCAGTGCTTGGAAGAGTGATAGTAACATGTGACGTGATATTGCTGGTCGAAGGAGTGGTGTTATCCCTACCACTAGAGCCTGAAAAATTAATAGGAGTAGTACTTGCTGGGAGTACCACTAGGACTTGCAATGTTAGAGTTGGGTGTTGAACCCGGATTGGTAACTATACCTAAGACCGACCATCCTGCCGAATTGAGATTGCAATCGAGAGAATGATCTCCCACTGTGGTCTTCAATCTGTAGATGGGGAAAAACGATTTGCTGGTTTTTAAGGAATTGAGGATACGACCGTACGGAGGAGACACCTCGAACCGAGCGAAATGTTAAACCTCACACAGATGCACCACTGCAAAGGGGGTGATTTAGATTCGAGAGATCAATCTGTAGTACTCCGGCCTAAATCAAGACAATGACCATTCCAGAGTAAATTCGGTCACAAGAGAGGATGGGTTTATCTATAGGAGGGAAGCTGGGAAATGTGTGGAATCAATGGTAATCAAAGATTGTGGGTGTGTGAATTATGAATATGATAAGCTCTGAATGGATTGAAATTGCTCAATTGAGAGTAGTTGCTCAATTGATGAATTGATGATCTCGTGTTGTCGATGATACGTGAGATTGATGATACTGTTGATGCTTCAATCATGATTCAGAGACTTATTTATATTGCTGGCAATTTAGACACCATGATCTCATGAAGTGTGACAGTTGATGGAATCAAGGAGTGGGAAAGTAGAGATCGTGTTTGAAACCAGTTGCTCAACGTGTGGAGACTTGGTCGATTTTCCACCCACTACCTCGTGAATTCCTTCAACTGATTGCACGACTTGCTCACATTCCATCGTGTGTTTGAACACACGTGCCGTAGACCGACAGACCAAAACCCTAAGTGATATCCCCCCAAGTGACATGATTGACGTCTCGTGGTTTGTTAGTCAATTGATGACTTCGTGGTTTGATGGGACGATGAGTCCATGTAGTTGCTGAGTGTCGAACATGATGTTCTGAAACTCATGAATTGAACATGTCATGAGACAGAGGTATAATTCTTAAGATGAAGTGAGCAAGTATTGCTCATTCGATGGATCGATGAATATTGATTGTTGAACCAATATTCCTTGGTTTGAGCAAATATTTATCATCTGAGCAAGTGTTGCTCATGTGATGAATTGTTGAATATTTGATCGTCTAAGCATGTGTTGCTCATATGATGGATTATTGGCAGCGCACCAAAAATATTAATTAGAATACTTGTCGTTGAACCGAGCATAATTAATAAAATTAATGACCATGAGGCCGTCGTAAAATTATTAAGTTTGGAATCTGGAATGATGATCCTTGGATTCAGAAACCCTAATTTGATCAATTTATGATCAATTCATGGTTCGTCAGAAGTTTAACCATGGGACGAAGGAGGGAGCGACTACATGGGACCATGGATCAACTATGTAGTGTCCATATGCTCACGTGAGCAAATACAAAGAACTCCTGAAGAGTTGACGATTTGTTGGTGAAAGAATGATTAAATGCTGGTTTAATCATTTATTCGAAAATGCTCGTCTGAGCCTTATGTGAGAAAACCTAATTAATTATGACGGAGTGAGGGATCGACCATGGGGTCATGAAACCGGCCCTGGGTAGTCACGTGATCGCCTGACGATCACTTCATGAAAATCCAAAGTGTTTGGAAGAGTCTTGGACCTAATACCTGCAATTGTGCAAATTAGGTCAAAACTGTGAAACTTGATGGGACCGGCTTCTGTAAGCCAAAGAGCCAATCTTGGTCGGTCAAGATAGCGTTCTCGTGTCCCCAAGGCTTCCGTGTCTCAGTCCTGAGAATTTTGATATTTTCTGGCGTGCAATTGAGCATCCATTCGAGAAAATATGCCAAAATTAGGGTTTCGACGAAACTGAGGAAAACACCATGAGATGATGGAAAATAATTATAAAATAAGGAATAAAGAGGCGTGGGACCGCCGAGGCCAAGGCATGGTCGTCCGGTCGTGACCACGGTCCCGTGATGCCACTTTCCTTAATTTTATAATATTTTTGATGATTTTATGAAGAATTCATGAATTTTAAGAAATTTGATGAATTTAGGGAGTTTCCATGAATTGAAGGAGTTTTCATGAGTTCAAGGAAGCAAAAAATATTAAAATAATAAAAACACGGGTGTGTGGGACCGTGGGGGCGTGGCCGGCCGGCTAGGGGCACGGTTCCACGAGTTTTCATAATTTTTTATATTTTTTAAGTATTTTTCATGATTTGAGGGAATTTTTCCTAATTTGAAAGAAATACCATGAAATCAAGGAATTTGATGAATTCAAGGAAAAATAAAATAAAATAATAAAACAAGGGGCGTGTGGGACCGGCTAGGGCATGGTCGGCCGGCTAGTGTCTCGGTCCCACAAGTTTTCATAATTTTATTTATTATTTGATTATTTGTGCAAAATACCATGAAATCAAGGAGTTTTTTCATGAAATTAGAGAAATAATAATAATAATAAAATAATGAGGAACCGTGAGGTGTGGGGCCGGCTGGGACCAAGGCATGGCCGGTTGGCCAACGGTCACGCCCCACACTTCTTTCCTTAATTTTATATTATTTTTTACGAATTTATGAAAATACCATGAAACCGAGGAGTTTCCTTGAGGCGAAGGAGATTTGATAAAATGAGAGAATTTTCATCAAATCATGGAAAATAATAAAAATACATTAAAAATATAAAACTGGCGTGGGATTGACCATGACACGGTCGGTCGGTCGTGTGTCCGTGCTCCCAGCACCCTGGTCAATATTTTTAATTATTTATTATTTTCTTCCCTATTTTGCATAGGTTCATCGTTTCGTTGTATTTTGAAATACTCCTTCGTGCGGTGACTGTTAGTGTATCGTCGTTGAATACACCTTCACCATTTGAATATGGTCTTACTTAGAGGTAGCTCAGACGCCCGGTTGTTGATTATTTATTACTAATTGTGGAATTCGGTGGAGAATAATTCACAAAACTGAGTAATAAGATGTTTATTATTAATTCATAAGATCAGCTGAGGATTCGACTACGAATTCAGAATAATAAAGTGAGCATTACCATTACATGGGATCGTAGATTCGACCATAGAATCGGAGTAATTAAGATTTATCTATTACCATTTATGAGACCAGTTGTGGATTAGATCATGAAATTGGAGTAATGAGATAATACAGTTATTGGTATTATATGAGATCAAGCCGTGGATTCGATCATAGAATCAGAACAATTGTTTATTGCCATTCCATGGGACCAGTCGTGGATTCGACCATGGAATAGGAGCAATTGTTATTGCCATTCCATGGGACTAGTCGTGGATTCGACCATGGAATATGAGCAATAATAGATTATTCTGGGAATTCAATAGTGAATGTCACGGCAGAATTAATCTTAATTAGGAATAATTAACTTTGTGGCTCTATACTAGAAGAGCAAGCTGTCTAGGAGCATTAATTATCCCGATATGAGCTTGTCGGTAAGTCATATTCTTTATATAGTCAGGGTAAACTCGTTGTTTGTTCCTGAAGACATTATCGCTCTATACTAGCAGAGCAAGCTGTCTAGGAGCCGTCCATCTCGTGATACTATATAGAAATAATCACTGAAAGTGTTCAGTATTCATGAGATATGTCGTTGTCCAGTCGTGAGACTACATATCTACATGTACTCTGAGAGAAAGTATTCTCCGTTGAGAATTCGATGAGAGACCCGTGTCTCAATACTCACGTCTGATTGCTGGATCAGAGCTTCATATAATTATGAGTTTACGATTTTAGCCCTTGCCGAAAATCCACCATCTACAACTTTATTTTCGGATATGGTTTGCGACATTCTCGCAACCTCACAAATATTAATCTCGCAAACTCTCTAATTTTCGCAGGACTCTCACATCTTTCTCATGATTCTAGCTGACGTCATTTATTATATCATTTCTGAAATTGTTCTGCGATGCTGTTGTGTTTTGTTGTTGTTAATTTCGCTGAGGCATTATTGCTGCGAGATTCTGATCCTACAAACTTGGTAGCAGCTTCTTCTCGGTTCAGTGTAGAGATTAGACAAAAGTGAATGGTACAGTACCGGACTCGACCTAGTTTAGATAAGAATACTATTTAGGCGCTCTGCTTGTCCGCCCCCTGCAATATTCAAATGTGTTAACAGGTGCCTGCCCTGAGTAGATGGTGTAGGCGCTCCAATAAATTCTTTTTTCATCACATATAAAGTTTCTATCTTTCCATGTTTGAGTCTACTAACATCTCAGGCTCTCAAACAATGAATTGAGCTCATTTTTCTCTTCTTTCGCGTAACATGACCCCAAAATACCTCTAAAATGCAAACGAAGAATAATATATACTAATTTACAAGAGAAATGTCAAAGAAAGCATAGACAATAGATAATATAGTGAGTTATGAGAAGGTTTTTGATGAAGTAAATCGGTGTTTCTAAAGTTTCTAAGACATGTTCTGACGAGTTTGAGATGAACTAGAAGATGTGCTATCGGTGGATTGAAATTTGGAAAGAGTTCTAAGCGGACATTCAGTGCACATATATTGGGATATGTGTTGCCATCGATTCAATATGAACGGAGGAAATGAAATGGTAATTTAAAAGTCGAGATGAAATAGAAGTTGGGTCTCTATCTGCAGGATTGGAGAACAAGAAACGGTGAAGCTATAAAAGGGAGAAAGAGCTACAGAAATCCCATACCCCCTCACCATTGCTCGCAACCCTAGTTTCAATTTCTAAAGTATATTTTCAACTTAGGGTTGAACTTGATTTCATGAATATGAGTAATTGATTAGTATGCATAAAGTATATTTTCAATTTTTATCTTTATTTGTTGTTAATTTTCTATTGTGCTTGAATGTTTTATGAACTGTTTCCTAGCTGCTCGAGTGGGCAGTCCAGTGGCTCGTTGATGGTTTTATTGCTAGTTTTGGAATTCTTCGACCCGTAATTTTCTAGAGTTCAAAGAGAAAAGTAGTAATTTTTGGTTGTTGACAGCGGGATGTTGTTAAACAATTGGAAAGTAGAAAATTACCTTAGCTAACAATCTGATCTCATGATTGTGTAGCTAAGTCTTACCCCAATTCATAAAACTTAGTGTGTTTAATTCAATTACATCTAGAGAGCTTATTGAGGTGGTTGAGTTGAATAGTATCCTCTAGAGAACTTATTCACGTAGGTAATTGTGGAATTAATTAGGATAATTGAGCTTATACTTATTCTAGGGTGGTGATAAATAAGATATTGAGATAAATATACTGGTAAATTTAATGAGTTGTATATCATTGATTGATAGGAATTCCCTAATCATTCTCATCCTTATTGTTTGCATTAATATTTGTTTCGTAGTTTTTTTTTTCATTATTCGTACTTTCAGGAATTTAATAGACAACTTTGACTCAACTCCCCTTTAGGCCTGCTTAATATTGTGCTACTTATTAGTGTAAGAAAAGTAAGGAATATATCTTTTGTGAGTTTGACACCTCATCAAAATTGGCGCCGCTGCCGGGGAGCAATCGGTAGTTTGAGTTATTATTTAATTTTCTGTTTTCGTATTTAGTTTTCACTATAAGATTTTATTAATTTGTTTTCTTAGAATCTTATTTTCAGGTACCATTAAACAATATTTTTGAGTGTGCAAAATTGGTAACAAGAGGTAAGTCTCTAAACTAGTTGTGTGCATAAGTATTTTTCAAGATGAATCCTTTTGATAGTAATGCATATGGTTCACAAAACCATTCATATTATGGTGATCAATTTAACTCTCAACCTTATTCTTATGACTTCCAACCATACTTGGAATATAATCAAAATAAATCTTTTGCCTATGATGACCATCCTACAAGACCTTGTGATGATTCTCATATATCGCAGCAACCTTATGATGGTTATGTAAGTGAACAATCACAAGGATGGGGGAATTGTTATACTTCTTGAAAAAGCGGGGGTCTAACAACACCACCCAATAATTCGATTAGCAATCTGTAGGGACTAACTCCGAAATACTTTGCTAGAGAATCAACTAGACAGTCAGACTCAATCTAGATAAAAATTATCTCAAGGAGTTATTATCTCAATCTCTCGATTTGATCATTACTCAAGCAAATACAAATCTGCGAGTTATTATAAATTGGACGGTACCAAAGACCAATGTCCAAGGATCAATCAATATCAATCAACAACTAAAGGTTGGATTTCCAATTGATGATCTTCACGCACAACCTGTATCATTTCTATTATATAAAAATATAATGCGGAAAAGAAATAACACAGACACCAGAAGTTTTGTTAACGAGGAAACCGCAAATGCAGAAAAACTCCGGGACCTAGTCCAGATTGAATATACACTGTATTAAGCCGCTACAGACACTAGCCTACTACAAGCTAACTTCATACTGGACTATAGTTGAACCCCAATCAGTCTCCCACCGATCCAAGGTACAGTTGTACTCCTACGCCTCTGATCCCAGCAGGATACTGCGCACTTGATTCCCTTAGCTGATCTCACCCACAACCAAGAGTTGCTGCAACCCAAAATCGCAGACTTGACAACAAACAAATCACACAGAAAAGTCTATCAAAGGATAAATCTGTCTCCCACAGATAAACCCTAGGTTTTGTTCCGTCTTTTGATAGAAATCAAGGTGAACATGAACCAATTGATAATCTGGTCTTATATTCCCGAAGAACAGCCTAGATTAATCAATCACCTCTCAACAAGCCTTCCTGACTACACAGGCGGTTTGTCGAGGAATCACAAACAGTGAGACGAAGATGTTTGTGATTACTTTATCTTGCCTATCGGAGAACTCTCATGATCTCAAGCCAATCAATAGATTGTACTCGTACGATAGAAGATGCAAGATCAGATCACACAACTACGATAAAAGTAGTATCGGCCTGGCTTCACAATCCCAATGAAGTCTTTAAGTCGTTAACCTGATTTTAGAGAAGAAAATCAAAGTTTAATGGAGATCGACTCTAGCGAGCGCACTAGTATCACACAGACTTTTGGGGATTAGTTTTGCACAATGCTAGATGTCTCCTTTATATAGTCTTCAAATCAGGGTTTTGCCTTAGTTACAAAGCAATCCATATTCACCGTTAGATGAAAACCTGATTTAGATTCAAGCTAATATTTCTCAACCGTTAGATCGAAAACTTAACTTGCCAAACACACTTGGGTAGACGTTTACTGGGTTTGTGAAAACCATGCCCAAACGTGTATGTGTATGTTGGTTCAACATAGTAACCCAAAAGGTTAACCATATGAGCATTTCATATTAACCTTGTTCTTCTTCACCATAACTAGTTCAATTGACTCAAATAAACTAGTTAAAGAGTTGTTCAATTGCTATGAGATCTTATGCAACTACACAAGACACAATTGAAACAAAGATGATTCGATTCGATTGAATCGGCTCATGAACTTTATAGCCACAGTTTGCATAAAGCATTCCTTAGTAATTTAAGTTTCATGTTCAGAGCACATCTTTAGATCATAACCTCTTAAGCTCACAAACAAGTTCGCGGACTTAAGACAACCGGTGGATTTTTCCAAACTCAGAAGAAAATCTCGGCAAAGAGACTTTCGCCAGTTCGCGGACTTACACTTAAACGAGTTTTTGGAAAATCCCAGTAGAAATTCTCGGTACAAGAACTTACGTCAGATCGCGGACTGGGTTCGCGCACTTGGAAAAGCCAATTCCTATGGTTTCTCTCAATCAACGAAGTTCGAAAACTTCGGATTAAGGAATACATGGTTATGTAATCTAAAATCTCATTCCAATCATTGAGACATTCTCAGAGGACGTTATATAGCCGTTATTAACAGAGTGTTTCGCGTCAGAGCAATTCTCAAAGTAATTGAAACTTTTCATGACTTTCGTCACTAGGTGAAGATAAACTTGATCAAAGAGAAACGCTTTACCAACACATGATTTCGAGATATAGATAGGCGAGATATACTCGGCTCGAAATATCAAATGTGTATGATCCAGTCTATATAGCATACGACTTTTGTCTCATAAGAAGTAGGAGATAGAAGAGATAGACTTTTGAGTGATAGATAAGTTCAAGTCTCCACATACCTTTTTGTTGATGAAGTTCCACGGTTCCTTGAGTAGATCTTCGTCGTTGTATGATGAATCGCCATGAAGTCCTTGAGCTCAACTTCACTTTTTTATCCTAGTCCGAGACTTAGCTATGTATGCTAGAAATCAAGACTCATAGTTTTGATCACTAACAGACAAACATGCTTAAGATATCAACGCATGCGAGGTCGACCGAGCTATGCTCTAACAATCTCCCCATTTGTCAATTTTAGTGACAAAATTATTAATACATATGGAATACAAAAAAGATAAACTTTAGTGGCTCCTATTCCATAGTCTAATCTTCAACGTTCCCTGAAATCTTCGTCCTTCCAAGTACTCCAATGATCCCAAAGGTTGTAAGTTTAGCATCAGCGTTGTTGAAGATCCGTAGCTATAACAATGAGAGAAATCGATATTCTCGATCATTATTATACAGTGTCATAGTATTATTATGTAACATCAAAGTCCAATTGTATCACGACTTTACCAATAACACTATGGTGATATTTATCACTCCCCCTTAGTCAATACTTCATCTCGATCAGGGAAACCACTCCCCCTTACACAATGATCCGAAAACCATATGTATTTGTAGTGTGAACTACAATATTTCTCCCCCTATTTGTCAATAAAATTGGCAAAGGTACAAGAACGGGATCATAATGAAATTTCCACAAGAGACATTTCATAGACTAAAATAAAAATACATACCAACTTAATTTAGATGCAATCATAAATCTGAAGCTAAATGCATTCATCAAGGAGTTTTAAGATACAAAATAACCCCTATAAAATTCCACAGCCGCACACCCCGCAAGATATTACCATTAAGCACAGTTCAAAAGAACTCTCCCCCATTTGATGTCATTCCCGAGAGAACAACAAGAGCGACCTTAATTTCGAAAGAAAAGAAGGATTTTTAATTGGACACCAAAAACCATGGGAATGATTTTCTATATCCAACACTCAACCAAATTAATCACAAGTAAACCTATGATTAATTTAATTGGAATACACAACTAAATCAAACCACAAAAGTGATCAATTTAATTGAAAGTGCTCAACATAAGTAAACCTACGGAGCTACGACTAAGTTAATCATATGGAGGTGACTAACTTAACCGTTCAAAGACTCAATATAAGGAAAACCTTACGGAATATATGACTATATTAACCAATAGAACATGATTAGTATAGTCGTTCATATACTCAACACAAGAACTTGTGGAATATATGAAAACTCAACTAGATTAATTACAAGAGAACCTATAATTAATCTAATTGGGATACCAATAATCAAACTAATCTCCGAAGTAATCAATTTAATTATTTTGGGCTCAACATAAGAGAACTTATGGAACCCCGACTAAGTTTATCATAGAACATGACAAGCTTAACCGTCCATGTATTCAACATAAGAAAGAAAACTTATGGAGTACAAACTAAATAACCAAACTGGTTGATTAATTTAGTTCTTAATGCTCAACATATAACATCTCACGGAACAACCAACCAAGTCAATAAGAATAATCGACTTAGTCGTATCGTGCTCAACATAAGACACACAATGGAACCTTCACGGTAATACATAATAAAATGGATCAATGAAGATCAATACCGTGGATAACATACAAGGATCTATTCTATTTTCAATCATTATATGCATAACAACATAATAGACTTTATCCTTGTCTTACAAAAGATTTAATCCTATTTTCCATCAAATAAATGATTGCATAGGCATAACTTTTGTATTTTTCAAAAGTCCATTCGTTCTTTCATCAATACGAATACCAATTCATGAACCACTTTACTTTTGACAACATATGGGACCTTCAAGTTCACGTACATAAACGATACATATCCCATAAAAATATTGCAATATAACAAACCACAAGATTAAATATTGCAAACCATCGTCCTCCAAATATTTTTAGAATTTAAAACAAATAAACCTAAAAACATGAAGATGAAAACGTAGGACATAGCTATGTGAAATCACAATAATGGCTATTCCAAACTCTAGTTATCCTTCTCAAAAACAAGAATAAATTCTCATAAGAAGTTTCCTAGGCAACAAGACAAACTCGTAATGCACATATAAGATGATTTGTCCTTAGAGGGTAGAATCAATCTTTTTCGCCCGGATTTATACCAAGAATAGCTACCAAATGCGTATAAAAATATTTTATTAACAAAGAAGATCATATAAAGTCACTAACGACCATCCACCATAGTTCACATAAAATGATTGTGAACATTCAAGAATTCCATAATAAAGCGTACTACTGCCCATTCTTGAACTTCCTTCTTTTATGATTCACCAACAACATTCTTGTAAAAGCTACAATGAGCTTAGAACAATAGTACTCCAAGAATTCAAGTGCCCAAGTTCAAGAGAAGTGGAACAAGTGCAACGAAGCGGAGCAAAATACTCAAAAACAAGAGTCAGAACAAATACCAATCTTAACTCATCCAAATTCAAGGTTTCTCATCTCCATTTTGAAGAGAATTCAAAAAAAAAATAGAATGCAAAAATAATGAGGTCATTCCGAGTTCGGACGAAGAAATTACGTCCAAAACAAGCTTACCGAATATCGACGTCTACAGAAAAATATGCATACGGGTTTGCACATGAATTTTTAAGTCCGCGAACTTGATCCAAAGTTTGCGAACTTAAACCCCTGGATTTTGATTTTAAAAGATGTTATGCATACTTTTTATGTCTACCATGAAGTCCAAACATCCCGAACTATTATTTTCAAACCTACACATAAAAGAACCTTAAACACAGATAAAGTTAGGTAGAAATGAACGATAATCAAGGTACATGGATCATTATAAGTACTCAAACAAGTAATAAAAACATAAAACTTTCTCAAGTTTATAGACCTACCTTTTTAGAAGAATCTATTTGAATTTTACAGCCTTTCCGAACATGATCTGTACGCCCCAGTTGTTGTGCCTCCCTCACCGTATACATAACAGGGCATTTCTTGGTGAGGATGCATTTTCAACACAAACAAGTTGTGTTGAGGTGAACAATGTCTTGCTCACCATGGCACCAATAAAGAGTTTCTTTCCACAACTCTTAAATCTTGTGGTGTTGAGAAACACCCAAGGAACTGTTTTTATAAGTCTATCAAAGAACTTCAAGAGAACCCAAAAAGATTTGTGTTTCTGATTTTTTGTTTTCCAACTTATAAAAAACAGTTTCTGCAGATAGTTTTTAGTACTGCGAAGGGAACTCTTTTGATAAAAAGAGACGTCGTAGATTCTTCATAAAAGAAGACAATACTACTATCTTGATAAGAAGTATCAGCATTTGAGCAACGAATCAATTCATGCTTTGAGGTCATACACTCAGATGGCTGAAATTTGAACTCCTCTTGTAATTCGTTTAGTTTATCACAACTAATTGGATTACGCAGAGGAGGAGCATTACTCTCACTAATTAGTAAATCAATATCAACCTCAACATGAATATTATTCATCATAACTTGATTTAGCCTGTCAAGAGATTCTTGCTCTTTCTGGAGGTATAACTCAACATCAAGAGATAAGCTCTCAAGCTTCTTTTCAAGCCCTGAAAACACTTCAAGGGATTTTAAACCTGGTGGAGGTTTTTAGATAGAATTTCTTCTACAGATTTAATTGAACCAGTTATAGAAGAGAACTCTGGAATCCCTGGATCTGGTGGTGCATTTATTGAGATAGCACTTCCGTCCATAGAGTCATATCGCTACAAACACATACTGATAAGGTCTTTAAACGTGTTCGCCTGCTCTGATACCAATTGAAAAAGCGGGGGTCTAACAACACAACCCAATAATTCAATTAGCAATCTGTATGGACTAACTCCAAAATACTTTGCTAGAGAATCAACTAGACAGTCAGACTCAATCTAGATAAAAAGTATCTCAAGAAGTTATTATCTCAATCTCTCGATTTGATCTTTACTCAAGCAAATACAAATCTGCGAGTCTTTATCAAAGTGAGATAACTTGGGCGGTACCAAAGACCAATGTCCAAGGATAAATCAATATCAATCAACAACCAAAGGTTGGATTTCCAATTGATGATCTTAACGCACAACCTGTATCATTTCTATTATATAAAGATATAATGCGGAAAAGAAATAACACAGACACCAGAAGTTTTGTTAACGAGGAAACCGCAAATGCAGAAAAACCCCGGGACCTAGTCCAGATTGAATACACACTGTATTAAGCCGCTACAGACACTATCCTACTACAAGCTAACTTCGGACTAGACTATAGTTGAACCCCAATCAGTCTCCCACCGATCCAAGGTACGGTTGTAATCCTACGCCTTTGATCCCAGCAGGATACTGCGCACTTGATTTCCTTAGCTGATCTCACCCACAACCAAGAGTTGCTGCAACCCAAAATCGCAGACTTGACAACAAACAAATCTGTCTCACACAGAAAAGTCTATCAAAGGATAAATCTGTCTCCCACAGAAAAACCCTAGGTTTTGTTCCGTCTTAAGATATAAAATCAAGGTGAACAGGAACCAATTGATAATCCGGTCTTATATTCCCGAAGAACAACCTAGATTAATCAATCACCTCTCAACAAGCCTTCCTGACTACACAGGCGGTTTGTCGAGGAATCACAAACAATGAGACGAAGATGTTTGTGATTACTTTATCTTGCCTATCGGAGAACTCTCACGATCTTAAGCCAATCAATAGATTGTACTCGTACGATAGAAGATGCAAGATCAGGTCACACAACTACGATAAAAGTAGTATCGGTCTGGCTTCACAATCCCAATGAAGTCTTTAAGTCGTTAACCTGATTTTAGAGAAGAAACTCAAAGGTTAATGGAGATTGACTCTAGCGAGTGCACTAGTATCACACAGACGTGTGGGGATTAGTTTTTCACAATGCTAGATATCTCCTTTATATAGTCTTCAAATCAGGGTTTTGTCTTAGTTACAAAGCAATCCATATTCACCGTTAGCTGAAAACCTGATTTAGATTCAAGCTAATATTTCTCAACCGTTAGATCGAAAACTTAGCTTGTCACACAGACTTGGGTAGACGTTTAATGGGTTTGTGAAAACCATTCCCAAACGTGTACGTGTATGTTGGTTCAACATAGTAACCCAAAAGGTTAACCATATGAGCATTTCATATTAACCTTGTTCTTCTTCACCATAACTAGTTCAATTGACTCGAATGAACTAGTTAAAGAGTTATCTTATGTAACTACACAAGACACAATTGAAACAAAGATGATTCGATTCGATTGAATCTGCTCATGAACTTTATAGCCACGGTTTGCATAAAGCATTCCTTAGTAATTTAAGTTTCATGTTCAGAGCACATCTTTAGATCATAACCTCTTAAGCTCACAAACAAGTTCGCGGACTTAAGACAACCGGTGGAGTTTTCCAAACTCAGCAGAAAATCTCGGCAAAGAGACTTTCGCCAATTCGCGGACTGAGTTCTCAGACTTACACGTAAACGAGTTTTTGGAAAATCCCAGCAGAAATTCTCGGTACAAGAACTTCCGTCAGTTCGCGGACTGGGTTCGCGGACTTGGAAAAGCCAATTCCTCCGATTTCTCTCAATCAACAAAGTTCGAAAACTTCGGATTAAGGAAGACATGGTTATGTAATATAAACTCTCATTCCAATCATTGAGACATTCTCAGAGGACGTTATATAGCCGTTATTCACAGACCGTTTCGCGTCAGAGAAATTCTCAAAGTAATTGAAACTTTTCATGACTTTCGTCACTAGGTGAAGATAAAATTGATCAAAGATAAATGCTTTACCAAAACATGATTTCGAGATATAGATAGGCGAGATATATTCGGCTCGAAATATCAAATGTGTATGATCCAGTCTATATGGCATACGACTTTTGTCTCATAAGAAGTAGGAGATAGAAGAGATAGACTTTTGAGTGATAGATAAGTTCAAGTATCCACATACCTTTTTGTTGATGAAGTTCCACGGTTCCTTGAGTAGATCTTCGTCGTTGTATGATGAATCGCCATGAAGTCCTTGAGCTCAACTACACTTTTCTATCCTAGTTCGAGACTTAGCTATGTAGGCTAGAAATCAAGACTCATAGTTTTGATCACTAACATTGACAAACATGCTTGAGATAGCAACGCATGCGAGGTCGACCGAGCTATGATCTAACACTTCTCATATGATCCAATCTAGCTTCATGCAGATGTTTGATGAATTTAAGGATTTACGACGTATATGTAACCAGATTAACTCAACACCCAACATAGAGAGTTTTGTACCAAGTAAAACTTATGATAGTGTATGTACACCTATTCAGAATCGTACTTTTGATCTTTCACCCATTTAACGCGAAGACACGTGGTCTAGAGAACCTACTGTGAGTAATAGCGGGAAACGTGTTAACATAAAGAAACTCTTTAAATAATATAAGCAGTTGGAAGAAGAGGAGCAACGAAAGAGAATCTACAAGCAATTTCTAGGGTCATACGCTTGGAGGTTAGCCGCCGTGTGGATAATAAAGAGGATCCCGAGGAAGACGATTCCGAGGATGATGAACCCTTGGAAAATATTGATAATGACGGTGCTACTAGATCAACTCATGATCATAATGATCATTCTCCTTTCCAGTGGCTCGTTGATGGTTTTATTCCTAGTTTGGGAATTTGTCGACCCTTAATTGTCTAGAGTTCAAAGCAAGAAGTAGTAATTTTTGGTTGTTGATAGCGGGATGTTGTTAAACAATTGAAAAGTACAAAATTACCTTAGCTAACAATCCGAGCTTATGAGTGCATAGATAAATCTTACCCCAATTTATAAAACTTAGTACGTTTGATTCAATTACATCTAGAGAGCTTATTTTAGGTGGTTGAATTGAAATAATATCCTCTAGAGAACTTATTTTGGTAGGTGATTGTGGAATTTATTAGGATAATTGAGCTTATAATTATTCTAGGGTGGTGATAAATAAGATATTGAGAGAAATATACCGGTAAATTGAATGAGATCTATTTCATTGATTGATAGGAATTCCCTATTTATCATCCTTATTGTTTGCATTAATATTTGTTTCGTAGTTTTATTTGCATTATTCATACTTTTAGGAATTTAATAGACAACTTTGACTCAACTCTCCCTTAAGAATGAACCTGCTTATTATTGTGTTATTTATTAGTGTAAGAAAAGTAAGGAATATATCTTTTGTGAGTTGGACACCTCATCAGTTCATCACTTACTTCAATCTCTCCTTATGATGGTTTTGAGTAAATTTCTACTGCCAACAGTCAACGTATGCCAATTTCTCATTCTGTCTCTTCATTGATAACTAGTAGTGATCATTCTTTTAGTTTGAAGAATGTTCTAGTGGCTCCTACTTCATCCCATAACTTATTGTTTGTCCACAAATTCACCTCTGACAATCATTGCACACTAACTTTTGATTGCAATAGTTTTTATGTGAAGGATCAGATCTCGAGGAGGACTTTTTTCCAAGGGCCTCGTGAGAATGGTTTATATCCACTACACTTTAACAACAACACATCATTCATCCCCAACAACACAACACCAACATCCCTCTTTAGTATTGGATCCACTTCCCATGATGCTCTTCACAAAAGACTTGGCCATCCCAGCTTTCAAACACATCAACGTGTCTGTCGGAGCCTTAATTTATCTTGTAGTAAGCCTATATTCTCTAATGAATGCAAGTTAGGCAGAAGTCAAAAGTTGTCGTTTCAGTTGTCTAGTCATTTTAGTAGTGAAACTCTAGATCTTTTACATATAGATTTATGGGGTCCTTGTCATGTTCTCTCATTTGGAGGTTGTTACTATTATGCAAATGTTATTGATGATTACTCCAAGTATTTTTGGGTTTTTACCATTAATAATAATCATATTTTAAGTCTACTTTCATCAATTTCATTACTCGGATTGAGAACTTATTATCTTTCAAAATTCAATTCATTAGAATTGATGGTGGTGCTGAATTTTTATATTCTCGGTATTCTGCATTTTTAAAATCCAAAGGGAGACCACATGAATTTTCTTGTCATCGTACTCCTGAAAAAAATAAACCTGTTGAAATTAAGTATAAACATTTACTAAATGTTTATGAACTTTCCTAATTCAGTCCGCTTTGCCTTTTAGTATCTGGGTTGAATCCATTACCACTGCTAATTACTTGATTAACAGACTACCCACTAGAGCCATTCAGTTTAAATCTCCTTTTGAAGTTCTCTTTCATTGACAATCTAATGACAATTTTCTCAAAGTTTTTGGTTGCTCTTGTTTTCCTTGGTTTAGGCCTTACACCACCAATAAATTCCAACCTAGGTGCAAACTTTGTGTTTTTCTAGGTTATAGTCTCTATCATAAAGGATATAGGTGTTTTGATCCGTCCACTAGCATATTTTATATTTCACGACATGTAATTTTTAATGAACATTTTTTTCCTTACTTCTCATTGTCTGAGTCCACTTCTAGTGACAATTTACCTCTTGATTTCTCATATTCTTCACCTAATATTGCTCCCTCTCATCTTCCATTTCTCAGTGAGTTTCAATCTCTTGCTCCACATTCCACTTCCACCTCCACAACATATATTCCTTTTATCACTCAGAAGGCACAACTAGTTCCACTTGTGTTTCTCAAGCGCTCAAGCTTCCTCATTGGAGAGATTCTGGTTAATGAATACATAGCTTTAGTACATGCTGTCACTTGGATTTTTGTTCCACCGTATCCAAGTTACAATGTTGTGGGATGCACATGGGTCTTTAGGGTTAAGTATTATGCAGATGGCTCTCTTGACAAGTACAAAGCTAAACTTTTGGCCAAAGGATTTTATTAGCAGTTTGGTATTGACTATGCTGATACTTTCAGTTATATGGCCAAATCTACTACTATTAGGTTGGTTCTTTCTCTAGTTGTGAATTTCAATAGGACGCCTACTCAACTGAATATTGCCAATGCATTCTTACATGGGTATCTAGATGAAGAAGTCTACATGTATCAGCCTCCTGGATTTGAGGATCATGGCCATCCTAATTATGTTTGCAAGCTAAAGAATTTTATCTATGGCTTAAAAGAAGAACCTATCCTGGTATTCGAAGCTTGCTGATGATCTTTTATCTCTAAGTTTTTTTACTTCTTTAGCAGATACTTCATGATGGTATTTTTAATTGTTGTAGTAAATAAGATTCGAAATCTAAGACTTGTGAAGATTAAATTTAAAGATTTATTTTCTAAAACTAGTAAAAATTAATATATACAAAGTATCGAGAGGTGCTAGGACTCAGGATTCCTCCAAACTGATAACGTAAGGTTCAAATATTAATTCTTTTAACAATTATATCTCAATAAATAAATACATGGACTCTTATTTTTACCAAGACAGATTCTCAAAATATTAGTTGTAAATCCTAGGCATGGGACGTCAAAACATCTAAGCAAGTATGAACCATCAAATGAAATGACAACTAATTAATCAAAATCATAATTCAATTTTAATTAATGCAAAAGTCATAAAAAAGAATTAATTAAAATTACCCACGTATGACATTCAACTTCCTCCATCATCTCGGTGATGGGGTCTAGCTTCTCATGATGCAAACACACTTAAAAAGATAATTCGTTGCTCCAAAAGGTGTTTTTATTGAAGAATTATAATGTAACAGAGATTCGTAACGCTTTATATGCGTTACAGAACCCACTGTTACAGTTGAGCAATTGTTACAAAGAAAAGATGACAGTCATATTCTAAATAGTGATCTATTATTATTCTTCTGCTTCGCCTGAAAGTGCAGAGAACGACTCTGCAACTTTCGTTTCTTCGTCTTCAGCTCTCTGCAACCTCCCAAACACTCTCCCCTCATTCTCTGACCCCAGAGAAACTCTTTTATACCCATCAACAACGTAATAACTCCCAAAATATTTTGCATTAATCGGAGATTATTTTTCTGCCATTAACGGGAATATTTTCCTTTTCTTCTCTTTCACATCCTCCTGTTGCTGTGAATTCTCGTTATTTGTCTTATACACGTTCTTGTTGCAGTTTAGCACACTCCAAACACAAGCATTACACGTCTAAATCTTATGCAATCCCGTGAATAACTCCCTTGTAAATGTGGCTTGCCCTGTTTTCTTAGACCGACGATAATATCTCTTTCTATTCGAAAATAAGTTACTTACCAAACCTGTTTTGATGAAACGGGCAGGTGTTAATCAAATGGAGAGATAAAAACGCATCAAGAAGTCCTCCAAATCAAATCCTGAATTCCGTTGTCTAAAAATATTTGAACTCAGAGTTCCCGTGAAAAATATTTGTACCCCTTAACCAAATCGTAGGGTACTGAATATCCACTGGGGGTGCCCCTATCCAAATTTTGAGTGCCTTTAGTAAATTTTGGGGTGCCTTTAGTAACTTTATCCGTGGTGCAAATAACATACTTCCGGGGTGTCTCCAACATACTTCCGGGGTGCCTTTAACACGCCCTCTGGGTGCCTTTAGTAATTTTCGAGTTGATTTCTCCATAAGAGCTTATTTCTCTAAAAACACCTATACACACATAAAAACACCATAATTAGTACAAAAATAGAGCACCAACAATACAGACATCGAGGACAATTCAAACACAAAAATGTGTTTATCACTTCACTCTTTATTCAAAAGGTTGGTACCAGAATTACTGTCATGTTTGTGTATGTAGATTATATTATACTTACTGGTAATGATTCTGCTTATTTGTCTCAACTCATTCTTGAATTGGGTACTCGCTTTCATGTTAAGGATTTAGGATCTCTTCACTAGTTTCTTGGTTTTGAGGTCAAAAGATCACCTAATGGACTAATTCTTTCTCAGACTAAATACATTCTTGATCTTCTTAAGAAAACAGATGTGGTTGGAGAAAACCTTGTAATTCTCCTGCTGCAACTCATACACATCTTGCTTCTGAAGGTGATCTCCTTGACAATCCAGCTGAGTATAGGTCACTGGTTGGTGCACTTCACTACCTTACTTAGAGCTTCTCCAATGGTTGATGTGTGTGTTTCATACGTGGCGCCATAGTTAAGACATCCTCTTGAAATAAAATCCCTATACAAGGTTATAATTTCTTATATATGAGGAGTAAAAAATAAACATCTCCAACCCATAAATTATAAATCTTCTTGATTATGTATGTATCATTTAATAATTGATTAAGATCATTTCTATATTTACCCTTGCATTGATTTTTCGGAAAAATGATGAGTTGGATGGAAAGACATTGTCTAAGGCTGAGTTTGGTAAAGCTTTTTTTGTCAAAAGCGTTTTCAAAACCTATATATGTCAATAATATTTGATATTGATGTTTGGTGAAAAAAAAAGTGCTTTTTATCGAAAGCACTTCCCAAATTCCTCAATTTTTAAAAGCTGGGGAGGATGAGCTTTTAAAAGCTGCAAAAGCATAAGTTGTGGTCCCACCTAAGTTTAATGCTTGATTTATCTTTTTTATCCCTACTTTATTTTATAAATGACAAAAGTTGCCCTTAAATTTATATACAATCAATTAATCATTATTACTTCTTTTTTTCAAACTATTTTATATACTATTTCATTTAATTTGTCAACATTAAAAATAAAATATTAAATAATTACTTAATTTTAGTTTCATTTTTTGTTTGAAAATATATATATATTAACAATCATAATAATAGTGGTAATTAGTATGAACATTAATATTATATAGTAAAAAATTAATTATTTTTAAACCCAATAAAATTGAATAAAACTGCATCAGAGATATGTCTGTTTTTTCATTTGCTACAACAACAATGGTCGAATTTGAATTTTACCAAACACACTTTGATTGCGTTTTTAATCAGCTTCAACTTTAATTAATATTTTACCAAACGTCTAACTGTTTTTTTCTCACAACACAACACAACAACGCACAGCAGAAAAGTGTTTTTACAAAAGCTGCAGCAATACCAAACTAAGCCTAAGTAAATGTCTAGTTTTAGACTTTGGCTTTGACATCCTCTACCCAAAACTAGGCCACCTCATCTACACATCGGTTTAAGAAATTAGGGTAGGAGAAGGTTTTTAGAAAATATAAATGCATATCCTACGTGGATTTAGACATTTTCCTTCACATACACTCCATTGGAGAAGCTCTTAGACCATGCCTAAAATATCCTTTGCTGCCAGTCAGGTATGTTAGCATATGTCTCAACCTACTACACAACATTTCTTAGCATCTAAGAGAATACTTTGATATGTAAAAGGTACAATCACACATGTTCTCTGCTTCACCAAAGGTCATCTGGTTCTTCATGGCTTCTCAGATGCTGATTGGGCTGGTGATGCTTCTGATATTAAGTCTACTGGTGGTTTTTGTATCTATTTTGGTTCCAATCATGTCTCTTGGTCCTCTACAAAACAACCTATTGTTCCTAGATCATCTACAGAGAGTATATAGCCTTAGCTATTGCTGCTGCTGATTATTCAGTTGCTCGAGGATTTATTTTACTTCCTTCCTACTCCACCTACATTGAGTTGTGATAATATTAGTTCTCCGCATTTGCCTCCAATCTTGTGGTGAATAGTAAAATGAAGAGTTTGAGTTGATTTCATTATATCAGAGATCTTGTCGGGCAGAAATCTTTGAAGGTAGTCTATGTTTGTACCGCTGATCAAATTGTTTATGTGTTTATTAAAGAGTTGCATGGTCCTCGATTTGCTTTTCTGAAATCCAAGCTCAATGTATCTGATTTAGGCCCCTTGATCTTGAGGGATATAGTGAGACAAGCTGTTACAGTGGATAGCCCTCAATCAAAGTCTGAGTCCAGCTCTCAAACTATGTCCGTCTGCCTTTCACTTTTCTGTTATTTTCTTATTTGTGTAATCTGCACATGTGAGTTCTTTTCTTTCATTTTGACTCGGTATAAATAGACACAACGTCTATTTTTTTATTCAAGACGGATTTTCATTTGTTTATCCGTTATTCTCTGTCACTATAACTCTCGTCCAGGTTTAACTTGTCCGATTGGGTTAACTGAACGATCATGAAAATTACAAGGAAGAGGCCAAGGTAGGCGCTTAGAACTCGGGCGCAAGAGGAAAGCAGCTTCAGAGGATACTCTGGCAACCGATGGATAATTTTCAAAACAAACAAGAAAAAGGATTCTTTACAAAGTTTCTTTTCTCATAAAAACAAACAAATGATTACCAACAACTCACTTCAAATCTGATGGTTGATTCCTTTTACCTCTGAGATACAATTATTAGGACTGGGTGAAAAAACTAATCGAAGCCAATTGGAAATAATTTACTTTCCTAATTCACTCAAAACCATTTGATGGCTGGAATACAGGGTATCCATTAACATCACATGCTAGATTCAAATACTCTGGCAACTGATGATGATTATGGAGGTGATGCTGGTGCTGGTGGTACAAGTATCCATCCCCGATGGCAGTATTCCTAAGACTAAGCAAAGACAAATCAGTACCACCTCCTGCAACGGACCACTGATTATCAATCATCCCATCAATCTGCTGCCCATCTCTGTAAGGCATACCTACAATTGGATAGACTTCCCTAAACCCGTCGTAAGAAGACCCCCCACTGGAAGACCCATAGAGCTGCTGCTGCTGCAACAGGTCATCATGGTGGTAGCTTTCTTGCCGCTGAAACCTGCAAGAATTTATTAATGGCCCGCCAGCTTCCCCTGACATATTTAAATCGCCTGGAAAAGTAAACTGGCGGTTCAACGAATGTTGTTGTTGGTGATGATGATGCATGCTGTTGGTGGTATTAAAAACAGCACTTCCTTCGGCCGTCTTTCCTATGCTGTGTTCCTCCTCGAACAAAAAATTTATTATATCAAGGTGTGGATACTCATCTGAAGAAACTCCGTGTGTTGCTGCTGCTGATGTTGAAGCACGAGAAGAACCATAGAAGTCAAGATTTTGAATGCCGCGATTCAACATGGAAGAAGGATTAGTGTTCTGTGGTGACCCTCCCTCCATCCACTGGGGTCTGTTTTGTAGAATTTCTGGAGTAACGGATCCAAAGGTAAATCCTGGTCTAACCAGGTTTTGATCTTTCCTCGCTGAATTCGGAGGTAGATTTGCTTGTGTGGATATCAACGGTTGGGATTTTGGAGGTGAAGATAGGCTTACTGCAGAACAAGAAGGACGAACAGCGAAGCCAGCTGGGGGAGTTGGAGCCATGGTTTTTCCCATGATGGCATTTCTGTAGGATGGGGAAGCATAACCTTGGGTTTCTGGTAAAGAATCAGTTCCTAGACGTCCAGCAGCACTGTAGGACCGTGCTAATAATGGTGTCGTCGATCCTATAGAAACAACAGCAGCGGCGGCAGCAGTCGGCCTAGGACCAGGAACAAGAGGAGCACTTAAGGGTCTCGACAAAGGAGCTACTTGGTGAGGAGTTACCTCTTCAGAGGGGGTGTGTGTTGACTTTGATCGAGACATACAGATATTATTAGCCTCTGGTTTAGAGATTGAAGGAACTTGGGGTGAGGGTGCTCTCGCAGGAGCTACTTTCTCTGTTTGCCGAGGGCTATTTGGAGATGTTACTTTCACAGGGTACGGTTGGTCCCAGGTGACACTCTCTCCCACCGGTTTCGACTGCACGTTTGAGGGTAGGTTTGTAGAGAAACTGGTAGGACCACCAGATGCTTCCTCTGCCCTTCTTTGATCAGGTCTTTCAACCTCAACCAGATGTTTCTTTTGGCCATTAACAACATCCAGGTCTTTGACAGTCAGCTTCTTCTGCAGAGTAGAAACTTCTTCTTCCTGAATAAAAAAAAATCAAAGATGATAAACATATGTGAAGAAAAAATGTAAACCTATGGCACAGGATTTGATGCTGAGGGAAGTCATCCAAGTTCCACCTGAACACAGGCCAGACATGGATGAAAATTGCAATGCAGTCCATTCTGGAGCATCAAACCCACATACTGGAGTTAAACCACAATCCACATATCCACGACATCTAGCCATTAAACATAGTAGGCGTCAAGATCAGGTTTACTAATCCTATTTAAACACGGTTTTTCTTGTCCACCCCTGCTGACAATTAAAAATGCTACAATATTCATATCAGCCTTCAGTGTGAACTATCCATCACAGCAATGTGAGATCTATGCGAAAGATGTCTCTGATGTACGCTATTTTTGTTGTTAATTTTGATAGATGTACGATAAAATGTTTAGACATCTAAGAAAGATCAAAGAAAGCATGGACAAATGTGCTACTTGACTTAAACATGTATTCAGCATACACAGCCACCTGCTGTGTTGCAACACCAATTTACACTCATGATGGGAATAGAAGAGCATAATAATATTAGACTTCAAACACATACTATTAGAAATGGGGGGAATACATAAAACCAATCAGTCATTTTACCTTTTCAACCAAGTGCTGCTCAAGCCAATGTATCCGATCCTTTAATGAGTAAAGTGATTCAGGTTCGGCTGCCACCGTACATGCTCCAGAAAGATCTTGAAGGTGTCCTGCATCTGGTGCTGAATCAGATTGTTGATGACTATCCATCTCATGGACCCAACCAGACTGCCCAAGTGTCTCTGTACCACGTTGATTCTTCCCTCTAGAGAACAAAAAAGTGAAGTGCAAGCTTAAGTAAATATTCAGTGTTGCCACAGATAGCAGCAGAAGTCTGACATAGTCATGTAATGATTCCATGTAATGCTATGAATGACATTTACCTGGTACTAGCTGATGTTTGCCGTTTGTAGTATGGTGAAGTGTTCCCTTTGTAGGGAGGGCCATTCATTACCACTGATGGGACCGAATCGGTAGAACATGTTGAAGAACTATCATCCATTACAGAAGTATTCTTCTTCTTTCCTCTTCCATTTTGATGCATAGGAAGCCCACTCACTCCACTACTACTTGTTTCTGTGGCAGCATGAACTTCTGATGTATCGGTGTCCCAATTGACAGGACTCACATCTCTGTCTTCCAAATCAACTTGTAGAGTTTTGGTAACATCCACTGCATCATCTACATCTGACACATCTTCCAATGTGTCGGGCTTCTCGAGGGTGGACAACTTCAGGGATAAACCATCCATCGCTCTGTCTAAAGTTTCCTCACTTTGCATCTTGTCTTTTAACGACACATCTAACTTCTCACTCCTCCCCTTGTCTTTACCTTTGCGACTGCTACGCTTCTGTTTACTCTGGAAACAAACAAAAAAAATGAAGTAAGATTGAAGTGACAAAAATGAAGAAACAATGGGTTTAGTTGATAAGCAAGAAAGTTCTATGGATAACATCACTGTTAACATTCTTGTGAATTCCCTGCGTTACAAATGGTTGCATGGAAAGTTGGAAACAGTACAAGCAGATAACCCACGAACTCTTGCTAAGAACAAAAAACGAGAAACCTTTGCTGACCAATCCAGCAGAGAAGCAAAAACAACAAAATGTTCAATTTCGAAACATTAAAGCATACTACCTGTTTTTTCTTGGCACGCTTTTCCTTGTCAGCAGCTCCACGTTTTGCTTTCTGCTCGCTCTCAGCTTGCCAAGCCTCCTCTTCCTCACGAATGAGCTCCTCTTGCCTCTTCAAAGCAACAGCCTCTTGATATGCTACTTCAATTTTATTGCTGCCAAACGAAACAAAACAGTGGGTTGGTGACCGTAACCAAATTTCAGCAGGGCACCTATTGTCTAAGCTAGAAGAATCCCATCTGGAGAAGAAGATATTAAGCAGAAAGCATCTTTTTGTTGGCTAGTGCTTTACAGGCTTCTGGCAGGAGACTTAAATTTTAGTAAGTCAGTAACTTCTGGATCCTGGACTTCAGCCCAAGGAAAGGAGTAGTCATCGCTCATCAAATTAAGAAAGTAGGGGGTTGAATATCCATAGGGAATGAGGTACTCCTTAAAAGTACACCATTTAAATTCTACATATAGTTCCAAGGAAAGAAGCAACTCCAGTGCGGATATGGAGTACCTGAATATATGAGTCAAGGCAAAAATTTCCACAGTCCTACGACCTAGTTCCGTCAGCCGTCTCTCATCACGCTCCATGGAATTATTACAGGTGTCTTCTCCTGAGTTTCCATCCTACGCAAGAAAAGTGAACCTTTTCATTCTTGAATCATAAAGGTATAGCAAACAAAACCCCAAGGTAACCAAAAAAAGCATCTACGCGAGCTTGAATTCCTGAAATAAGAACTTCGCTCAGCGACAGACAAAAAGAAGACACCCTCTATATATGCTTGGGAACCAGTATAAAACATTATCACTGAGACTCTATCATTCATGTTCAAAGACACGTCTAAAAAGCAAAAAACAAAAAAAATAAATAAATAAATAAAAAATCACAACTTCATTGAGACTACTGCACTAGCTTACCTTGGTACGGTTTTGAGGACCCTTTTCATCCTTTGGAGGTAAAGGCTCGAGTGCAGCTCTCTCAAGAAGTAACAACACATCATCCACTAGGGTAAACATGTCATTCTCAACACGGACTATAGGAGTTGGTGATTCCTCAGTGTCCAATACCTTCTCTCTAGCTGTTTTACTCTTACTTTGGCATTCAAGAGCCTTCAAACCACTGTAGAGAGAATCCATTACCAAAGTAGATGTGACTTCTTTCTCTACAAAAAACTGCTTGACAACTACTTTCAAAATCACATCTGTTTTCTCCCTGGACATTCGACGCCTAACATTTTGGTCAACACCCAACCAAAAAGCACAGAAGCTGCAAGCATCCAGTTTAACAATTCGGTGTAAAATACAAAATGTGAAAATTACAACAAGATCATCAAGCACAGCCGCAAATATAACAAAAATGCAAAAATGAGCTTGAGAAAATTGAGAGCTGACATTGACATAGACATTGCATAAGGTATCTCTGTTGTACCCAAGGAAGCCTCAAAGCTTTTAAGATTCATTCCTTTTGTTTGAAAAAACACTCGAGGATACTTGCATGCTAAAGTTAGATCATCTTTTTAGATACTATTTTCTAATAAAACAAAAAATAATTGACAGGAAATCCTTTCAAATTATGGAAGCGCAAAAACTTGAAGAATAAGGCATAGTTGCAGATCCCAAGTTTCACACTTAAATCCCGCACAAGCCTGTAAATCATATCCTGACTTCTTGACTAGTTTTCTTTCTCAATATCCAGAACCCCATACATAGATGATGAGTGCCAAGTAAACCAGCAAGGCGACAATTATTCAAACTACTTAAACCGTTGGTTCAAAACGTTGGGACCACGAAAAGTTGAGACCCAAAGATGGCCACGCAATGCAAGTTTTCAGATCTAAAGTGACCAACTGCAGGACCAAGTTAAAATACTAAACTAACTTCCACACTTCCAAGAACTGTGATGTATCAGTAAAAAGGAATAACTATCTCTAATAGAACAAACATGATTACTAAAGACTATGACATAGTAATAAGTACCAACAGAAAATACCTCGACCATCTTGCACTGTCCTCAAGCAAGTCTCCAAGCTTCTTTCGTCTTTCTTCAACAAAACGCCGACAAATTTGCTCTACATTTGATAGATATACACGAACGAGTTCTCTCCTATACTGACAATCCAAGCAACGAAAAGGGCGGTCCGATTTCTCCCTTAAGTAGCAAAAGATCAGAGATAAACTAGATTAAATCGAGCTCCAGCAGAAAATGGAAAAGGAAAACAATAACACAACCACACAAAAGTAGTAATATGCTTGATAGATGACATATCATATCTTCTCCTGGATAATAGTAAATTGCAACAGTGTCAATGGCCACAGTGAACTCACAATTTGATAAACAGAATCCGCATCTTAGAACTTTATTATGGCATATACGGTACTAAAGGAAAAATTGGACGGTCGGCAAATATGGGTGGCAGTGATCAGAAGATCTAGTAACTGGAAATAAGTGATGCTACCAGAAAAATGAGACATCAACATTAAATAACTGGAAATGAAGAGAGACCTAATAACTTGAACTTGGGCCTTTATAACAAGAGTATCATTAACAACAAAGCCATCCATCACTTTTGTTAACTCCATAAACTTTTTCCAACCCCAATCATGCTCTTTCTTCCAGAACCTGTGCAATGTATCTACAAAGCTTTCATCAGTTAGATTGAGACGAAAGCATCGCAAGGTACAAAATTCAGACACAAATGACGGATACAACCAACCAACCAGAATATTTAGATTTCTTCGGATCTTTATTAACAACAGCAATTGTGAACTGAGCAAAATGGCTCCACCCTGTTGATGTTGACAAACATGAACAGAAAAGGTAATATCTAAGAAATTGATGAACAAGCAAGAAAATCAAACACCGTAAACTGAATGTGATTAGAAGTTATCAAACCTGGTAAAAGCTTATCATGGTTTGCAACACATAGAAACAACGAGAGATGATTGCAGACATCACATCCTTGAGGGTAGATTAAGATGTACCTAGAGACCCATTAAAAGGAGTCACGCAAATATACTTCTGATCTTTTAAAATAGGAATATATACTGTATACGTCTGCTGCATGCACTTGTATCATATGAAGACATATCCGGAAATCTCCACAAACTAATCAAAGCACAAACTAAACCCTACCTTTAATCATGAAAATCTCAAAGTTATCATGTCATTTCTGCGTAATGTAAGTTTTTTTTAGCTTAAACTGCTCTTTATAGATTTCACTGTAAATTGTATATCTTAGTGGACTGTATGATAATCCCGTACCATTTATAACCGCCAACCTCAAAGGCATTGCTCCGAAGCTCTCTTTTGCTAATCTGTGAAAAGTTATCTATCTTCCATGTGAACTTTCCATATAGCTCAGCTGGTTTCAGCCCTAAATAAATGAAAATCAGCAGACAAATAATATCTTAGAGCCTTCAAAAAAAATATGACATTTCGGTTAAGCATGGTCCTTGGCAAGACATTGCTAGGAATGCAGAATGTTCTATCGCTTTGTTGATGACAAAGCACTTTTGATCCTTGCTTATTTCGAAAATACAATAAACCTTCTTTTTGAGATCAAAGAGACTATCACTTCGTGAAGATAAGGGAACACATAAAATTTGATATCCAAAACAACCACCACGCATTTCAAAATGGGTCATCTAAAAAGCGCCTCCTTGATGAGCATAAGATCATGTGCTACAATTGTATCGAAGGTAACGTAATTTGAACACTATCTTCTGGAGAGTCATTTTTCAATTTACAGATTTACATAAAAGGGAACTTGCAAATGAGTATGTTCACCAAGACCACCTAACTGTTGCAATTAAGTCCTAAATAGAACCACTTGATTTTCAGTTTCTTTACTACATGTATATTTGAAGAAATATTACAGAAATGATAATTAGATATTCACTAAAGTTTTGAATATATGTTTTCAAAGAAAAGTTCCCCGATTTTCAGACATAGGAATATAGTCGTTTAGTTCACGTTTACAATGTTTAAGCTGTACCAATCGTGTTTTCTTGTCCACGGATAATAACTTATTCTGTCTGTAATAATCTGGTAGATAATTTATGAGCTGGAAACTTTTTTGAGCTAATGAATGAGCTCAAGACGAGGTGCACGTGGCAACTCACCCATCTTTTGCTAATCCAAAGAAGCCTCTAATATTAATTATTTTTCTAATTGGGTCTGAGTGATTGAAATGCAAAGAAATGATCAACACAATAAAAGCAGAAAAAAGTTTTTACCACAATCATCATCATCGTCGATATCCCAATAAGGTGGTGACGTCGAAGGTGTACCATTCTCCACTTGCTCACAAGACCTCCATTCTGTTAGTGCTTCACCAGACTGATAACGATGCCCACTTGATATCCCCTCAGATAACCTTCCAACACCAGAATCCTCGCTCAAACTCCCAGACATATCCCTCCCCTCCTACAATTTTATCTCACCACTCCCTTCACCTACAAAATAACAAACTTTCAGTAATTTTTTCATAATTTCTCCAATTAACCAATAAAATGGCATCCCCAGATACACTAATCCTAACCCTCAACCACATCTCTCCACCAAAATCTGCCTCTTCAATAGAATTTTGAGCTCCCCAGATGAAACCCACATTGAATAAACCTAAATGTTCTAAACCCTACATTCAAAATTCAAAATTTCTAAACCCTAAACTCAAATTCAATGAGTTTCAAAGTAGAATTAAATGTGTACAATACAAATAAAACAATAAAACCCCCATTGTAATTGACTTACCCCCAATTTCAAATTGAATAACCCCTAAAAATACCTAATAATCCAAAATAAGAAAACCATAAACCCTAATAATTTTAATCGAATCGAAACAAACAAACAAATCTAAGCTGAATAGAAATTCAAGTGAATAGCAACAGAAGATTCTAATTTAAAGATCGAATTAATTACAGAAATGAAATGAAATACCAGTATGGAATAAACAGAGCTCGTATCCGGTTTGTAAAAATAATGGCGGAAGGAGGCTGTTTTATTTTTTTGTTATATGAGGTGGTGAGGAAACGGAGAGAGAGGTGGGGATTTTTTTTGAGTTTCAAAGAGAAGAGAAGACAGCAAAGCCAAGGCCGTAATGAAAATACACACAACAATCAGATATAGAAGGAAATAAGCTCTCTCTTCTCTCTCTTTTCTCTCTTCTTTCTCTCTCTCTAAAAATGACCTACAACAAGCAACAAAACTCGAATTATAAAAATTACTTGTTTATTGTTTTTTTCTAGTATTTTAAATATAAAACCATATGATTAACTTATTTATTAATTTGTGCAAGACCATATAATTTAACAAACTGTACATGTACCTAGGAAAAACGCATACAAAATACAAAAATATACAGTGGAAACTCTTTCGATTAATACTCGATTATTTAATAAACTTTTTTAGATAATATTTTTGTCCGGTCCCGAGTCGGAGACAACGTGCCAAGTTAATAATTCGCTAAAATTATAAGATAATACATTTTTGATTACCTATGTAGATCCCATATGAAATATAAATTAATAATGCATTATATATATTCAATACATTAATAATTTACGAAGACTTTTTGAAAAATGATTTAATTGTCTTCTGTTTTTTGCTAAGATCAATATCACATTAAATTTCATTTCTAATTTTTTTTATTATTGTAAGAATTTTTGGTGTTGTTTTCTCATAACTCAGCACGAAATTATTAAACGTGATCGCCGCTTTAATAGTCTTGTTTCGTGAAGAGGGCTCCATTTTAGAAATTTCATCATCTTCTTCCATATCTTTATCAGTTCCCATAACGCTCTCGATTATTTCTTTATCAGTCAACAACTGTGTAACTTCATTTTCTTTCGGATAATTTAGGACATCTTCGACATTCATTGAATTGCGATAGCCCAACTTCTCGATCAAATTTTGCAAGTCTTGAGTATTTCACTGTCTGTATGCTCATCTAAATTTTCTAAACTTGTGTTATCTGTTGATCGAAGTTTACAATGACGAAAGCATCAATTTTGTCTAAACTTGTGATATGAAATTTATCTATAAGTCAATAAAATATTAATTAATATATAAATTAATATCTCGTTTAATTAATAAATTTTGATGGTCCCAACAACATTAATTTATAGAGTTTCTATTGTACCAACAAAATATTAATATTACCCGGCTAAATTGGGGCCTATAAAGATTAATTTGGGCCTATCACTACGTGACAAAAAAGAGACATTTCGAAGTAAAATGAAAAGCCCCTTAACCAACTATTTTTTAATGGCTAATTTATCCCTGATTAATTAGTGTTAATTCAGGTGATTAGTGGTAAAATATCGTGTTAGATGTGAAATTAACTTGTGTTAATGAATCATCTAAACATGAAAAATTTTGAAATTTTGAAATTTTTTTGAAGAACACCAACTCAGAATCGGTATATGTTGCCATTGGTATCAACCGATTGTAACCTCAAAAACATACAGAGATTTTCTGAAACTTGCTTCTACCCAGAATCGGTTTATATGGACATGAAAATCAACTGATTATCCAGAATCGTTTTATATGGGCATGAACATAAACCGATTGTGGGCAGATTTTTTATTTTTTATCTGTGAATTATGTGTTTTTAAACATCAAATAAAATTAAAATTCATTTTATACCCGAGTTAAGAATGAGTATGACTTCATACTCAGTTTCAAATCGTTTAAGAAGTTGTACTCGTTTTCAATTCGAGTATAAAGCTATACTCGTTTTCAATTCGAGTATAAAGTTATACTCATTTTCAAATCGGGTAAAAGCATATAGAACTATTTTCATTTTTAATCGAAATGAAATCGAGTATGATTTCATACTCATTTTATGATCGAGTATTAACTAAAAAAAAAAATTGGTTAACCAGAACCGGTTTACACGATACATATATAAAAACTGATTCCTAACATTGCATAACAGGAATCGGTTTTTATATATGTATCGTGTAAACCGATAAAAAAAAAACACAGGAAAACAATTATCTCTTCTATACCAAAATAGAGTTATGTGGGCATTAAAGTAGACCGATGTTGGTTCAATTTCCTCCGACCAGAATGCCATCCAAGACAATCGGTCTTTGTGGGCATAAACAACAATCGTTTCTAAATGATTACGGTTTACAAGTGCATCGACGTAGACCGATTTTTATAAAGCCAAAACACTTTGATTTAAAAAAATTGGATTGTTTGAGTGATTACATGTTATCGAAACCTATTATAGGGGATTGGGTTAATAGAAAAGTACTTGATTCTAGCTAAAACGAAAAATTACCTATTTTTAGTGAATTTGGTGATTATCAACAATGTTTTCGTTTGATTTTGAATTCTTAATTTTGATGGAAATGGAAATGGAAGTGATTTTGATTTTTTTTTCATTAGGATTTAATGAGGATAAATTGGTAGTATTAAAATTTCATAGAAGGTAAAATGATAGTTTCATCAAACTTAGACACCCCTTATCATTTTCTATGGGGTGGATGAAAAAATTCATAGACCCCAATTTAGCCAAGTAATATTACTAATTTCATAAGTTTATGTATTACATATAAGTATTTTTCTAGTCTTTAAAAGTGTCCAATTTCTATGGACTGCTCTATATATTTTTGGGTATACTATATAGAAACAAAATTGGGTTACGGTGGAGTAAGCCTTATAACGGCTTATCCACATATTTATGTCCTAAGAAAAATATTACATATAGATGTTATTAACCCACGATCTTATTAGGCACTAATGTTGAAGTTCTACAATATATTATTTTGCTTTTTGCTATGATTATTGGGTTTAAGTTTCTAACCATGTTTTTTTTCTTCAAAAGTGAAGTGTAAATTGAAACTACTAATCTCAAATATAAAAGTGCTATCTTAATTGGCTTACTAAGAAGTAATCTCTATGCTACATACAGAGAGTATGGAAATTTTGTCTTGTTAGATTTTCCAAGTTCTATTTAAGTGAGTTTATCAATAATGGCATTCATATTAATTAAACTAAAGTTTTTTTATTATAGGCTAAGCAGATTATTTTCCTAAGCGAAGATCATTGTTTAGCCGACCTACTTTTCCTAAGCGTGGATCCAGCTGAAGATAAACCAAATGCAGTGGTTTTGTATTATAAGCCAGAATAAAACAAGAATACAGAACGAACTAAGCAAGCATCCACTTCATTTGCGACTAGGCGTTCTTCTGGAGCAACTAAGTCAGCAAAACTAATACTACCAAACAGCCGACCTTATGCAACTAAGAAACCTGAGTGAACCTTTTCTGGATCACTAGTTGATGCTTAGGTACTAGATAACCCATTATTTGCAAGCTCTGCACATTCTCCAGCTCCTGACCCACCTAACATAGTATCCCTTTTTTCACTTCACGATGACGGATCAGATAAAACTGACAGATCTGAGGGGTCAGACCATGTATTTAATCACTTCAACCACGAGATCTACCAAAGAATTATCATAACCAAGGTTGTAATACCTGTATTTTTAGTTACCATTCCGGTTCGGCTTTTAACCGAGTTAGCTTAGATTATTGTTTCTTTTCCTTAACCTAGGTGGGTTGTTTGAACTAGGAAAGCTACAAGTTTGGGTGAGAATATAATCACCTAGTTAATTTAATATTTTAATAAAATTGAGAGAAAAATGGAAAGACACTTTGAATAAATAAATATGTTTATGTGTATTTATGTTAGCATTATTATATATAGGTTTTTATCAAATGAAGAGAAATAATATTAGAGGTTAGAAAACTAAAATCTAAGGAGAATGGGAAGGATATGGAGCTTGGTTTTAGAGGAATATTCTATGGAGAATCTAGAGGGTATTATAGCTAATAAACCTGGCTAAATTGGGGCCTAGGCCAATTATTTGGGGCCTATCAAATTTTTCTCCCAACTCTACCAAATGGCTATGGGTGCCAAACTTCTTAAAAAGTCTAATTTACTCCCAAATTAATTCCTAAAACCAACCCATATAAATACTAATCTTTACCATTTTCACCAAAATCCAAAAACATAAAAAATTTCTATTTTCATCCTAATCTTTCCAAATTCTCAAAACCCTAATCAAAAAAAAAAAAACCATCCTCTTCTCCAACGATCTGCGATCCAACCAAGAAAAAGGTAAATCTCCATCAACCCGTTATAGTATTCGCTTTTCTTCATTGATTAATATGTTTAAATCTTCGATTTTTGAAATCAAAATCTCTGATCTACCCAGAATCGGTTTATGTTGACATATCGTATAAACCGATTCTGGGTTTTGTTCTCCAGCCATGAAGAGCATGCAGAGTAATCGGTTTATATGATGATTAGCATCGACTGATTTTGGGTCCGAAATCGGAATATGAAAAGACATCACCAGAATTGGTTTATAAGTGCATTAGCATAAACTGATTATGGGTACTAATTTTGTTTGAACTCCAGGTTTCTACAATCGGATTTTATTTGCTTGTTAACGTACCGATTGTGGAATTGTCTCTTCATGTTCCATTTCATAATCGGTTTTTATATATGTATCACACAAACTGATTGTTTATGTTTGACATTCCTGTGTGTTTTCTTGTTGAGAATCGGATTACATATGTTTAATTATGTACTGATTGTTAACTTGAATTTTGTTTTCTTTGTAGATATGGACTTCGGCGACCTAGCATTTTACTCTCGAGATCTCACCCATGAGGATATTCACAGGGCACCACAACCCATGCCAGAAAGAAGCCTTTACAAGTTTGCATATGGGCGTGAGACCCGTCTGGAGAAAGCACTCGCACTGGTAGACAAGCTTGCACTGGAAGAGCTCCATGAGGTCATCAGGTTCGCGAGGAGAATGAGGGATTTTATTTCAGCTGAGAGGGATCGCCACAGACATTTGGAATCTATATTTGAAAAAATGGCTAAATATCATGTCATGGCTGATGCATAAGTTGTTGCTCTTGATGCTGGTGGTGGTGGTATTGCTGTCACTGCTGCAAATGCTCCTTGTGTTGCTGCTCCTGACGCTGGTGCTCCATGATTTATAAGTTTAAGTTTTAAGTATTAAAAGTTTTAGGTTTTAAGACTTGGTTGTTAAAATTTTTAACACTCTTTTGTGATGGTTGAGGTTTATATTTTGGATGATCCTGGTTTGAACTTAATGCACTTTATAATCTTATGTGTATCAACCAAGTTTATGCATGCTCAATAATTCTATTACCCAAACACATGCCAACAATCGGGCTACTCGATATGTCAACATAAACCGATTGTCTGGGTCCATAACGGAATCCGTTTATGTGTGGGGTCAGTATAATCTGATTCTCCATGCCTTAAAAATGCTTTTTTTTTGTATCTTTTTCTAGCTAGAATCGAATCACATGTTGAAGAGGTGTCGAACTCGCAAAAATAAATTCCTTACTTCTCTTTAAACTAACTAGTATACGGATAAGCAGGTTCGTTCCTAAGGGAGAGTTGAGTCAAAATTGTGAAGTCAATTTCTGAATGCGAATAATGCAAGACAAAATATCAATGCAACTATGAGGATGATAATGATCAAAGGCTCTTTCTCGGTCACAAAATATGAATCTTATTGATATAATTAGTTTCTGCAAAGTACCTTGTCACTAACAACCCTAGAATAATTAGTACGCTCAACTGTTCTGTTATTATCTTCTAAGTTCACCGGATACAGAAGCGCTCGACTACCGGATTCTACTCATCAAGTTTCCTAGAAGTACGCTCTCTAGGTATAACTTAAACAGGTGCTCTAAGTTTTATGAGATAACATTGTTCCTAGTGATCAATTCAAAATCTTGAATCACTTAATAGTGTCAATTTCTACATATGGGTATTTAACAAAGTCCCATCATCAATACCCATATATCCCTACTTGTGTTTCTATTATCTAGACAATTACGGGTCGAAGAAAACCAAAATTGGCAATAAAATCATCAAGCAGCCATTCAATTTACAACTTAAACAATTGAGAAATAACTCTTAAACATTGTTGGTACCGTAGAGAACGAACAATAATAAGACAATTGCAAGAAACATGCTTTTTAAATATCAATTTGAGTTCAAGTTCCGGACGTCGAAATCGTCCCTAATCAAGTATCTTAGCTACTGGAGTTCATAATGAAACACAAGAAAACTGAAACAAGCAAACCAAACGGCAACAACAGGTGGACTGGTGGAACTTATGCGAAAAGGTGGTAGTACGGCAGTGAATCGAAGAAGCTCGCTACTGCTGGGATTGAACCTGTGTCCTGGTAACAGTGGAATGGTGGCGGAGAAGTGCAAAGCTTTCTGTTGATGTAGTTGCCTACGAGTTTGCTGTGCTGGTGGAGTGTCGGTGCAGTGGTGATATGCAGGTGGTGAAGGTTATGCAGACTGTGAAGGTAGTGCTTGGATGGATGCAGGTGAGCTGGAATGGAGGATGGAACTGAACTCCAGTTGCTACTGTTGGTGGGTGTATGCGGGTGGTACTGTAAACTGGTGGTATGCAAGGATGGTGGTGAATATTGGTGGTATGCAAGGATGGTGGTGAATACTGGTGGAATGGAGGATATGCAGGAATTGTGAAGGTGGTGATGGTTGTATGCATATGGAATAGATGATGGAGGATGGAAGAACTGGTGGTTTTCAGCAAGCAAAATCTCGCTGAAGTTAGGGTTGTGAGGAGCTGGGGGTATGAGATCTCTTCTGTAGATTTTTTCAGGCTTTTATAGCTCTTAACAACTTCCTTGACAATCCTGCAAATTCGAATCGGTTAACAACCATACTTTCCTAATCCATCAACTTCTAAATATACACCTTAATCTCCTCCGTTCACTACCAAGATCAACGACAAAAGCTTGTGATCTTCCATGTTTCATAAACTCTCTTCACAACCTAACTTCTCGGCAATAAAACATCTCAGAACCGCAACACAACTCCTACCAAATATGATGTGTTCTTCTCATCTTTTTATCAAGTCTCAGATGCTGTCAGTAACATACTAGTTGTTTCACCCGTGCGTTGCACGAGCCTGGATGTTTTGGATAGAAAAGTGATAATAACACATCCCCAAAGTATAGCTTCAAATCCGCAAAAATGATGTCCAATGTATGAGATAGTGTGATAATAAAAGTGTGAGGGGATCCTCTTAAAATATTTGAGAAAAATAATCAATAAAAATAGTAAAATACTTAAAATGATAATATTAAAAGTAGTCGATCAATAAAATTGAAAACAATGGATAAATCTAACATGAATATCTTCAAGCCATAGCGCAACTACCGTTTGTTGTCTTTCTTTTTTCCAGGGGTTTTCGTGAACAGTACTGAAGTAGCTTTTACCTACGTTATCTCTCAAGATTTTCGAGACAGTAATATTTGTTGGTCCAACAAATGTTGGTGTTCTAAATTGACTAACAGCAATACCAAGTCTAAAGTAGTAGTGAATATAGAATCTTATGAAATGTCCATATCCAAGCAGTTTCAATATTCACGCATTACTTCGTCATTGGCCTCCCCACTTAGTTCCCAAAATATGACGTAGTTACCATGAAGATTTATCCAAGAAGCGTTCTTCTCTGAGTTCGAGTTTCTCTTCCATTAACCGTTAGTTTGCTGCTTCTACTGCTATTGCCAATCTTTCTCAGTATTTTTGTCTATGTTGATTGTCAATAGAAAGCCCCTTCTGCAAACGAATTGGGGTTCTGGGTTGAATTGTAGAACTAACTTAGCTTAACTACTGTTGATGGTGGATTTTCATTTAAGGCTAAAATTGTAAAAGCCAAAACTATGCGTTAACATTCTGCAAAAGATAAAGCCACTGATAAAGTGGAGAATACTTCTTCACTATAAACTTATAGCATTACCAATTAATGCATGACCAGCCTTGCGTTTCCTGTACTACTCCACTTTCATTATTGGTGCAGCATGACGACTGAGTGTGGCTCTTAGCAGAGCAACACGAATCTCCAAGCATTAAATAAGGAGGCATGTACGAAATACCCGTACATGCCATAACTCTCGGAGTGTTATACTAGCCCGATCGAGCATCTGGACTGTCCGTATCAGTCTCAGAAACGATCACGACCATCCAACTTCACCAGCATGATTGGATGGCTTAGATCAGATCCATAACCCCCAGGCAAGTATTGGAGTATTCACCACAGACCCAATGCTGGCCCCGCATGGTCGGTATCCCCAAAAGGGTAGCATAGCTTGCTAATACGTCCAGCCGAAGCAGCGTGGACGTGAAACCCTAAATTAGGGTTTGCGGCACATTACATGTGTCGCAAAACAGTCTCAACCATCCATCTTCGCAAGCATAGATGGAGGGTGTAGATGTAGATTCAAAGGGCCCAGAGCATGTCAACACAAACACTATGGTCCCGCCTACATACATGACCAATTGGTCAGGATCAAGTATGGTTGGTCGTCCCAAATCGTGTGCCCAAACAAGGCATGACGCACGGCCGGCAAAACCCTAATTACGGCTTGTGTTGCGATCACGAGCGTCCATCTTCTCCTGCTCGGATGAAGGGTTTAGGAGTAGACTAAACAGGTCCGGTGAGCATCAACATGATCACTGTGGACCCATCTATATCCACACCCGATCGGCCAAAGCTTATAATGGATGGTCGCCTCGATTCGCACGCCCAAACAAGGCGTGGTCACACCTCCCAATTGCAAACTAATCTCGACCACTCAACTTTGCCGGACAAATTGAGTGGCTTAGATCACGTTTCTATGGGATAATAAAGTATAGGCGTGTACACCAGCCCGCCATCTGCACGCCGGACTGATCGGCCAAGACCGACCAAGCTTGGTCGTCTCGAAACGCGCGCCCGAAGTAGGCTTGTCGCGCAGCCTTTGTGGCACAAAATTTCTGTCACAAATCGATCCTAGCCGCTACTCTTTACCGGACAGATTGAGCGGTCCAGATCACACATTTATGGGGCAGCAAGGTATAGACGCCTACACCGGCATGTCGTTTACATGGATGCACAATCGGCTTGGCCAAAATTGCGTCCCGAGCTTGGTTTCGACCAAGCTGAAGAGTGATGCTTGTGCACCTCTTGACAAAACCTAATTCCACTAACGGTCGCAGATGAGTGTCTCAAAGATCATCTCGTCCGTTCAAATTCACCTGCTTGGTTATACAACCCTGGTCAGGAGTTAACTGGTCAATGAGGTGTTGTGGTGATTATCATCCGCCACTCTACCACACCATGTGGTCGGCCAAGGGAGGACTTGCTTGCGCAACCTCCAAACCATCACATGAAGTAGGCTGGACATGAAGCTACTTTAAGACGCTCAAACAGCGATGCTTCATACATGCTGAGTATATCGATGCATTACTTGCATAGAATACACACGATACTTCACAAGTATCAACTTCCTAAATAACTTAGTTATTTAATCTAACATCACATGCTGCTTTCTGTGGGTCCCACGATCCACACACTCGAGACATCAATCATGTCACAAACTGGGGGATACATACTGGGTTATTGGTCTAGCGGTTTACAGCGTGCAGCGCACAACGCGCCATCACAAGAACGTGTCAGGAAGTCATGGACGAATAGTGATGATGGGATAAGTGGGCAAGACTGATCGTGTAACACTAACACATGCAACTCCACTACTCCATCACTCCACTTTCTCCACTTCCCATGAGAGACGTGGGTTAGGCTCAATGACTTGTATAAATAGGTTCTCCTCCCTATTTTCAAACAAGACAAGACAACATAAGTAAGTGTTGATACAACCGTATTCAAACACCGGAATTGATAGCTTACATTCTGCAATCCAGTTCAGCTTTCTGATACAAGTCATACACAGCCAACACCTCAACACCTTCTTCGCTTTCCTCCCTAAGATCAACCCCATCTTCTTCACTTTGTGACCGAAGCAAGTGTGGAATGGCCATTTCTTGGTTTAGGCCAGAGTTGTACAGATTGATTTCTCGAATCACAAGCACTCTCGGTCAGTGCATTTGTTTAGGGTTTAGATTCATTCCTCATCCACACACCCCAAATTACCAAATTCGGCAGGAATAGTTTTCACCCATAAACAATTGGCGACCACAGTGGGAGATTAATCCCTCGGTTACAAAATTGAATTCTCAATATTCATTCCAACCTTCTCAATTTTGGGGATAGATCTTGGTTTCGATTCAATCATTAACATATCCGTTTTTGGTTTTTACCTCGGTCTTCATCTCACGATGTATCCTCGCATGCTAGATTCTCCGGAAACCATAGATGATTCAGGTATCATGGGAAGTGTGGCTAGAATGCTGGAGGATGTCTTGGCAAATCAAGCTGGTATCGCTAGAAGGAAGAGCGAAACATTCCGCCTTTTGAATGATATATCAGCTCAATTACAAGAAGGTTCGGCAAGCATTTACCCAGACGGTGCAAGAAACGCTGAATCCTTATCTAGAAGTCATGCCTTTACCAGCGGAGATGCAGAGAGAGCTCGTAGCCACAGGGGACTCAGGAGAGACGAACAACATGGTCCAGCTGGCGACAGAGACTCGGGACAACTCCGTAGAAGAAAAGACTTGTCCGGGATGCCACATCTGCCGGATAAAGAAAGGGAGCCTGCAGCTTACGGAGCCTTGCTGGAAGATTTATATCTCAAGACTCTTGCCGAAGCTCAGAAAACTTCCCGATCCACAACGACCTTTCAGCCAAGTGAAGAAATGCTCGATGAGGGAGAAATCAACCAAAGGATGCGCGAGTGTGGCGGATGGGAGCATTCAACTCATTCACTCAGCAGTGATATTACAATGCCTTCCGCATTCCGTCACCCAGTCAAGCGAGACGTAGATATGATGACACATGCTAGTTTACCAACTCCATCTCCGAAGCGTGCTCCATATCAAAATCACAGAGAGACGTCACGACGTCCACTAACGCAAGAGAAGCTAGACTCAAGATATCCACGTTTCCCGCTTCCAATGGAGAAGATATTGGAACTGCTGGAGGCATGGGTACGAGACGGAGAAGTGCAACTGCCTTCTGTGTGGCGTCCGCCGACTAATCAAGATATGACAGACCCGAGGTATTGTCATTATCATCGATTCCTTCATCACCCTACCAGTGAATGCAACACCTTGAAGCGCATCATTCAGGAGAAGCTTAATTCGGAGGAGTTGCCTTCCCTCTCTGGAAATTAATGCGTACGGTTTTCTTGAAGAGGTTGCTCGGGAAGATTCAGTTTCGTACAAATAAGACTCCAAAGAGCAAGTAAGTTCTATCAAACAATTTTACGAGAAAAATAGTTTTAGAATTTACTGGGGACTTTACATCCCACACATGAGAAAGAGATTTGATAACCAAACACCATGTTTGTTTCCCTTTCATACTTCCCTTTTCGTATGATATTTGCAATTTCATATGACATGTGTTATCATTCATAACCAAGATATAAATTCCATTTAGAATAAATCTCTTTCAGAAAAGTCATTCACAAAACTATCTCAAAATAAACCAATTCAACCACCTATTAGTTCAAAACCTGAAATCAAATTGTGAAAGGAAATCATCACAATCACTCAAAAGCATCTAAGAAAGAACACAAGTAGGCGGCACGAATCCTTCAAGGAAAGTCCTTCAGCAGCAACTCATCCTTCTGAGCAAGAGAAGCTTTCATCCTTTGGAGTGCGGCCTGTTTCAGCTTCAACTCCTTAGACAACTTTTCAACCTCTTCTTCCTGGCGAGCAATACAGTCTGCAGAAGGAGCTTCGTCTTGCAATCTCTGAATCTCCTGGATTTCAGAGAACCCTTTGAAGAACCAAGGATTGTTGAAGTCGTACTGCACAAACACGTCCCGATGGCACTTCCAGTCTTCAATCACCTCCTCAGAAACACTGCGACCGGACGTGACGCTCATCCCTTGAATGGAGAATAAATCTTCTTGGATGCGATTGACTAATGCAAGGTGACTTTTGAACTTCGTGGTGGTAGCAATGTGGTCGTGCTTCTTCCATATCGCCGTGTACAACTCCTCGAACTGAGCCGGCACACTAAACCACCCAACCAACACATGACCTGGACGAGGGACATCAAAGGGAGGGTCGAAGATAGCCCCAGGAACAACAGGTTGCCTTGCCAATGCTTCATCAGGAACCTTGTCAGCTGCAAAAGGCCTTTCAGAAGAAGTCACCATGACTGCCTTATCAATGGGAACCTGCTCAGGAAGATCTTTAAGGGGAGCCGCCTCATCATTAGCAGATGTTTCCTCTCCTGTATTCCTCCGGATGTCCACTTCACTCTGAATGCTGATTTCCGTTACGGCCTCGTCTACAAGCTCACGAAGGTTACCACTTGGGGAGGCATTCCGTTCAGTCGAGCTTGCACCATCTTTGTCATTATCTTGAAGAGGAACAGTATCACCAGACCTCTCCTTAAAAGCATCGCCAGATTTCTCATGAAGACCAGCATCGCCAGATTTCTCATGAAGACCAATATCGCCAGACCTCTCGTTATGACTACGATCCAGTCTTGCTAAAGCATTTTCTTTCGAGATTCCCTAATCGCCAACAAAGGATTACCTTTAGTGAAAATTGCTCAGGAAGAACAAAACTAAGGGATCAAATAGAAAGAAATTTAAATACCTGCATATTGGAGGAATTGAGGATCACCGAACCACATGCATGCTTCTTAGACCTCACTCCTTCTTGGGGACTGCAATCATCGGCTCTGGTTCGTTTACATGGGAGCGTTTTCAACCGAGGATGCTCCTTCAAAGTGTCAGGAGATGGTTCGCCGCGTGAATATGTTACAATCTCCTCCGAAAACTCTTTGAAAGCCAACAACTGTGTCCTCCAAAATTCCTTATACATGTCGGTTACCACTGGTTTTCTTCCGATAAGAAAGAAAGGAAGGCTCTGCACTGATCAAAAGGCGTCAGCATTAAGAATATCCGGAAAAGTTCTTTTGGAGCCTCCAACGGACGAAGGAATGGAACACCCTGGTCAAATTCTATTTGTCAAGCAGCCCTGTCAATATTGTACGGAGTCACATTAAATCCTTCGTCAAATAAAGACGGGACATATCCCGGAGTGCATCTTCGCAAGTAAATGAGTTCTCCAAGACTTGCGGTTTCAACATCAGTACGCAACACGGCATCAGGAACAGTAGCAAAAGTCTTTGGCTGAACAATGGAAGGATGGATCGGCCCCCATGGACGAAAATCTATAGAGGACACATTGTCGAAGACATCCACGAGCTTCACACCTGTTTTGGGACGTCTCTTCTGCCAACGGAGTATTCTCGAACCACCATACAAACTGCTGAGTGAAGTTGCGGGAACAGGAGCATAGCTTTTGAAATGTTCCCATAAAAACGCATGAAGAAAAGCAATGTGGATATGCGACTCCACCTTCGTATATCCATTGGAAGCATGCATGTCCGTCGCTAAGGCATCCAGATGAGAATACAGTGATCCAAGAAACAAGGCACCTAAGGGAAGGACCTCACCTTTTGCCAGCCTTATAGCAAACATAACAAGGTCTCCTCTTATGGTCTTTCTTCCAGAACCGTCGTCGAATATGTCTCTGGATAACCACAAAGACAGGAATGCAATTACGCTGAGCTCGTCTTCCAACTCCTGACCGGGTTTCGGGTCTGCAGGAGACCACTCCGACACCCACCAAGTGTAAAAGCATTTCGTTTCTTTCTTCTCCTTCTCCATATCATTAAATTCTCCCGCCTTTCGAAGTATAGCATTATAAGACCGACGTTCTGCATCAGTAAGTTTTTAAAAGAAGCTTCCAGCAACAGGAAGGTTCATCAACGCAGCCACACTTTCTAGAGAAATGGTCATCTCTCCCCATATGCATATAGATGTATGAGTAGAAGGACGCCACCGAGAAATGAAAGTGATCAAGCCTGCAACATCTTTCTTAATCTGAAGAGTGGCGGACGCCATGACCACATGAAGGATTTGCGCCTTAACTGAATTAGCCTTAATCTTTTTATTACTCAGCATACGTCTCATCCATCCTTCGTAAGAGCCCAGCGGAGTGTGACAAATCTTGAAGTCAATAGGTGAAGGAGGATATTCATTTCTCCGAATACAGAACCTCATCACAAGTGCTGAAGAATAGGATGGATCAGCTTCCATATTTTCTGAACCAAAGAGCAGGACTATCTTGTGACTAGGATGTTTCCTAATGTTCTGAAAAGGCACATTGAACAACTCATCATCTATGTTCGGCATATCTTTGAAGCTGTTAACACTCCCTGACTTGGCACCAGCATTATCTTCAAAAGGCATTTCAACAGGAGTCTTTTTGTTCATCCTACAAAAGACGAGAGAGTCAGTGCTTGTATAAAAACGCATGAGATGTGTAGTCATACACGACAGAACACACATTCACGTTGGAGTACACAAGGCTGGTACTGGGTCCAAACACCGGTATTGAGCCGCGTCAACAAATGAAACCGTTGGTCAATTCTACAAATCCAGGGCTAATACCCCCAAATGAGGTTGATATCACGTAGTCGAGTAGGTATCGGGCCACGCAAGAAAGATCGATATCATGTTAATAGGCTGGTACTGGGTCATGTCAAATCCGTATTAGTCAGGGCCGGTCAAGGTCACCAGTCTGGTATTGGTCCACGTCAGCAAAGGACGAAGTCACAAGGTTGGTATTGCTTAAGTTTCAAGTCTGGTATTGATCAAGTCACAAGTCCGGCATTGATCAAGTCACAAGTCCGGCATTGATCAATTTAAAAGTCCGGCATTCATCAAGTCACAAGGCTGGTATTGGATTCAAACGAGGCTGGCATTAAGCCATGACAACATACAAGACTGGTATTACTCAAATCACAAAACTGGTGTTGGTCGAGGAAGCAAGGCTGGTATAAGGTCGACTTTCGGTCAGGCATATGCGGTGGGACCCGCGTTCAATCAAACACACACGATGGGCCGCATTCAGGTGCACGTATTATAGCACGGTTTTCTTATATTCATGGGAATCGTGCTTACGAAATTGAAGCCAAACTTCTTTCCAAGATACAACCTAAAAAGCTAGGTTTTCATGCAACGATGAAAAGGAAGCAAAAACAACGTATTCATGAATTCACGACCAAGCAATCCTAACAAATATTGGGAGTTTTTGCTATCAATTTCGGTGGAAGAACTAATCATGATATACCTTGCAAAAGGTTTTCCTAAGAAATAAGGGTTTTTTCCTAAAAAAACAAAACAAAACAGGAAGCTTACCTTGCTGCGGACGGACGGACAGCGGCGGCAACGGCGGCGTGATCGGCGACTGAAGGTCACGGGCGGGAGCTCCACACAAAAAAAAAAAGAAGAGAAATTCGTGAGAAAAAAAAAAGGAGTCGGCCCTTTTATAGACAAAAATTGGAAGAATCCCAATAGAAAAAGGATTCTTCTTTTTGGATTCTTCTTTTTATTCAAACACCTAAGGAAGGAAACCGGTCCCCCCAAAGGATTCCATATTTGCACGGCGGTGTTTACATGAACGATTACTAGCGGTCCGTCAAAATTCTTCCGGGTAAGCTTCCTTTATCCTGTCTTTCTCACATATGTATGTCACCATCTCATACCTACCCCACAATAGTGTAACCATTATGTGCTAGGCAGGGGACTTAATGTTGATGGTGGATTTTCATTTAAGGCTAAAATTGTAAAAGCCAAAACTATGCGTTAACATCCTGAAAAGGATAAAGCCACTGATAAAATGGAGAATAATTCTTCACTATAAACTTATAGCATTACCAATTAATGCATGACCAACCTTGTATTTCCTGTACTGCTCCACTTTCATTATTGGTGCGACATGACGACTGAGTGTGGCTCTCAGCAGAGCAACACAAATCTCCAAGCATTAAATAAGGAGGCATGTACGAAATACCCGTACATGACATAACTCTCGGAGTGTTATACTAGCCCGATCGAGCATCTGGACTGTCAGTATCAGTCTCAGAAACGATCACGACCATCCAACTTCACCAGCATGATTGGATGGCTTAGATCGGATCCAAAACCCCTAGGCAGGTATTGGAGTATTCACCACCGACCCAATGCGGGCCTCGCATGGTCGGTCTCCCCAAAAGGGTAGCATAGCTTGATAATACGTCCATCCAAAGCAGCGTGGACGTGAAACCCTAAATTAGGGTTTGAGGCACATTACATGTGTCGCAAAACAGTCTCAACCATCCATCTTCGCAGGCATAGATGGAGGGTGTAGATGTAGATTCAAAGGTCCCAGAGCATGTCAACACAAACACCGTGGGCCCTCCTACATACATGAACAATTGGTCAAGACCAACTATGGTTGGTCTTCCCAATTCGTGCGCCCAAACAAAGCATGACGCACGGCCGGCAAAACCCTAATTAGGGCTTGTGTTGCGATCACGAGCGTCCATCTTCTCCTGCTCGGATGAAGGGTTTAGGAGTATACTAAGCAGGTCCGGTGAGCATCAACATGATCACTGTGGACCCATCTATCTCCACACCCGATCGGCCAAAGCTTATCATGGCTGGTTGCCTCGATTCGCACGCCCAAACTAGGCGCGGTCACACCTCCCAATTGCAAACTAATCTCGATAACTCAACTTTTCCGGACAAATTGAGTGGCTTAGATCACGTTTATATGGGATAGTAAAGTATAGGCGTGTACACCAGCTCGCCATCTGCACGCCGGACTGATCGGCCAAGACCGACCAAGCTTGGTCGTCTCGAAACGCGCGCCCGAAGTAGGCTTGTCGCGCGGCCTTTGCGGCACAAAATTTCTGTCACAAATCGATCCTAGCCGCTCCTCTTTACCGGACAGATTGAGCGGTCCATATCACGCATTCATGGGGCAGCAAGGTATAGGCGCCTAAACCGGCATGTCATTTACATGCATGCACAATCGGCTTGGCCAAAATTGTGTCCCGATCTTGGTTTCGACCAAGCTGAAGAGTGATGCTTGTGCACCTCTTGACAAACCCTAATTCCACTAACTGTCGCAGATGAGTGTCTCAAAGATCATCTCGTTCGTTCAACTTCACCTGCTTGGTTATACAACCCTGGTCAGGAGTTAACTGGTCAATGAGGTGTCGTGGTGATTATCATCCGCCACTCTACCACACCATGTGGTCGTCCAAGGGAGGACTTGCTTGCGAAGCCTCCAAACCATCACATGAAGTAGGCTGGACATGAAGCTATTTTAAGACGCTCAAACAGCGATGCTTCATACATGCTGAGTATATTCGATGCATTACTTGCATAGAATACACACGATACTTCACAAGTATCGACTTCCTAAATAACTTAGTTATATAATCTAGCATCACATGCTTCTTTCTGTGGGTCCCACGATCCACACACTCGAGACATCAATCATGTCACAAACTGGGGGATACATACTGGGGTATAGGTCTGGCGGTTTACAGCGTGCAGCGCACAACGCGCCATCACAAGAACGTGTCAGGAAGTCATGGACGAATAGTGATGATGGGAGAAGTGGACAAGACTGATCGTGTAACACTAACACACGCAACTCCACTACTCCATCACTCCACTTTCTCCACTTCCCATGAGAGACGTGGGTTAGGCTCAATGACTTGTATAAATAGGTTCTCCTCTCTATTTTCAAACAAGACAAGACAACATAAGTAAGTGTTGATACAACCGTATTCAAACACCGGAACTGATAGCTTACATTCTGCAAGCCAGTTCAGCTTTCTGATACAAGTCATACACAGCCAACACCTCAACACCTTCTTCGCTTCCCTCCATAAGATCAACCCCATCTTCTTCACTTTGTGACCGAAGCAAGTCTGGAACGACCATTTCTTGGTTTAGGCCAGAGTTGTACAAATTGATTTCTCGAATCATAAGCACTCCCGTGCAGTGCATTTTTTTAGGGTTTAGATTCATTCCTCGTCCACACAGCCCAAATTACCAAATTCGGCAGGAATAGTTTTCACCCATAAACAACTACGTACCCTAAGTAATACCGGTACAGACTTGCAATGTTCAAACTGGAGATTAAAAAAATCATCTGCCAATGAGATGGAACATGAATGACGGCAAGTTAACAAATTCAATCTTCATTTATGAGTTCACATAGTTCAACAATCCCCACCGATCATCATTATCCAGTAATTAACTATTTACTCATAATAATGACTTGCGTATCGGGCTTACTCAACCTATAATACGTGCTGTCAGCAAACTAAAGCTTAAGAGACTAAAATAAGCTTTTCTAGTTGTTTTACACGTTTTACAAACAGGAATATACATATGAGAAAGCTCATATATGTATTTTAATACGACTTGGGTTCTGCACAAAAAAAGGAGCACAATAAGTAGTGTTACAACAGACTATATCCGTAAAAATATAGCGTATTATGAAGTAAAATCAAATTTCAGAATACCCCCAAACTTCAAGTGTGGTGTTACAGCAGCCTAAGAGCAAAAGTGGTGTCTTGCACCAAACACACTCTTTTCATACTTGGTTTCAAGTGTGAACCCCAAAAGATTCCAACTATTCCTAGACTATCATGAAGTAAAACCATGAGAACATACACCACCTCTGTGTACCATATGTACCATCATTGAAGCTTCTTTGAGCAGAAATCTTTACTGCTAATCGGGTCTGTAGTTGTATAGATGCTCTAGCATATACCACGTTTTCCTAAAAATAAACACCATCATTTCAAACATCCAAGCATAGAAAATTTAGCATAATTAAGCCATGGTCTGTGTAAAGACAATAACAATCCTGTTGCCATAGTGTTAGAAATAAATCTTCGCTTCTAGTTTTCAGTAAACTCCTAATCAATCAGTAATAAGATAGTGGCCTAAACCTTCAGATGTATGCAAAATCGCGTTCTAACCCATACTTCCCAATTTTTTTCAGTCCATCCTAGTAATAAACCACCACACAACATAAGAAGAAGAAGAAGAACTTGTTAATCTTTAATTCTTCCACTGTGAAACTTGCTAGTCTTCAATCAAATTGCACAAAAGAAGAGCTCATTAGTTTGCTGCATGCGAAGGTGTTTCATATTACTATCTTAAAGTAAAGAGGTATTATAACGGATTAAATACTTCCAATTATGTTTAGTAGTTTTAGGACATGTTGGGCATTCAACTGAACATGTTTTTGTTATTTATCATTGCATATGAATATTGCTTTAATCAAGGTGCTTACCACATGGCATACTACTCAGTTGTCAGGGGTGTAACTCTATCCTACAAACCCTATCTATAGAACCCCACAAAAGTTGCTCCACTATTGTTTCCCATATAATCGAAAAATATCGTGAAAAATCGTAAATGCAAAATAGAAAAAAAACTAATCAATTGACAAAGGATCACCTTATTCTTATGGAATGCGCATAGTTTACTCGACCCCGACAGTTTATTTATGGACTTTTTTTCCCTCCTGCGTGACCTTGATTAGGGTTTAGTTGCAGAAGGCAAATAAACACGAATGATCATAAATAATAAAATAGCCTCGGTGTATAATTGAGATAAACCAGAGGATCCTAAAAAGAAGAGAAAAAAATACAGAAGATACGATTGAGATATACCCTAAACCAAAAAAATAAGAAAAAATCAAAACAATAGAACTCATGCAAAAAAA